>NC_054471.1:23309249-23609249 GCF_017639515.1 Carcharodon carcharias
GTGTGGGGGAGGTAGTGTGGGGGAGGTGGTGTGGGGGGGTGGGGGGGAGTTGGTGTGGGGGTGTTGGTGTGGGGGGATGGGGGGAGGTGGTGTGGGGGGGTGGGGGGGAGTTGGTGTGGGGGTGTTGGTGTGGGGGGATGGGGGGAGGTGGTGTGGGGGGTGGGGGGGGAGTTGGTGGGGGGGTGTTGGTGTGGGAGGGTGGGGGGAGGTGGTGTGGGAGGGTGGTGGGGAGGTGGTGTGGGAGGGTGGGGGGAGGTGGTGTGGGAGGGTGGGGGGAGGTGGTGTGGGAGGGTGGTGGGGAGGTGGTGTGGGAGGGTGGGGGGAGGTGGTGTGGGAGGGTGGGGGGAGGTGGTGTGGGAGGGTGGTGGGGAGGTGGTGTGGGAGGGTGGGGGGGGTAGGTGGTGTGGGAGGGTGGTGGGGAGGTGGAGTGGGAGGGTGGGGGGAGGTGGTGTGGGAGGGTGGGGGGAGGTGGTGTGGGGAGGAGGTGTGGGGGATGGGGGAGGTGGTGTGGGAGGGTGTGGAGTTGGTGTGGGGGGTTGGGGAGGTGGTGTGGGGGGGTGGTGGGGAGGAGGTGTGGGGGATGGGGGAGGTGGTGTGGGGGATGGGGGAGGTGGTGTGGGGGGGTGGTGGGGAGGAGGTGTAGGGGATGGGGGAGGTGGTGTGGGGGGTGGTGGGGAGGAGGTGTGGGGGGTGGGGGAGGTGGTGTGGGGGGGGTGGTGGGGAGGAGGTGTGGGGCGGTGGTGGGGAGGAGGTGTGGGGGATGGGGGAGGTGGTGTGGGGGATGGGGGAGGTGGTGTGGGGGATGAGGGAGGTGGTGTGGGGGGGTGGGGGGAGGTGGCGTGGGGGGGTGGGGGGAGGTGGTGTTGGGGGGGTGGTGGGGAGGAGGTGTGGGGGATGGGGGAGGTGGTGTGGGGGATGGGGGAGGTGGTGTGGAGGTTGGTTGTGGAGTTGGTGTGGGGGATGGGGGAGGTGGTGTGGGGGATGGGGGAGGAGGTGTGGGGGATGGGGGAGGTGGTGTGGGGGATGGGGGAGGTGGTGTGGAGGTTGGTTGTGGAGTTGGTGTGGGGGATGGGGGAGGTGGTGTGGGGGATGGGGGAGGAGGTGTGGGGGATGGGGGAGTTGGTGTGGGGGGGTGGGGGGAGGTGGTGTGGGGGGGTGGGGGGAGGTGGTGTTGGGGGGGTGGGGGAGGTGGTGTGGGGGGTGGTGGGGAGGTGGTGTGGGGGTTGGGGAGGTGGTGTGGGGGATGGGGGAGGTGGTGTGGGGGGGTGGTGGGGAGGTGGTGTGGGTGATGGGGGAGGTGGTGTGGGGGGATGGTGGGGAGGTGGTGTGGGGGATGGGGGGAGGTGGTGTGGGGGATGGGGGAGGTGGTGTGGGGGATGGGGGAGGTGGTGTTGGGGTGGTTGGGGAGGTGGTGTGGGGGGTGGTGGGGAGGTGGTGTGGGGGATGGGGGAGGTGGTGTGGGGGGTGGTGGGGAGGTGGTGTGGGGGATGGGGGAGGTGGTGTGGGGGGTGGTGGGGAGGAGGTGTGGGGGATGGGGGAGGGTGGCTGGGCCAGCTCCTCTCCCTGTTGCAGCGCCAGATTATAAAGGGCGCAGCAGGCGCCCTTTGAGGACTATATTGCCGGACTCCACACTACCGGACCAGGCACCAGAAACTCATCTTCAGCATCCCGATGGTCTGCTCCACCAAGGTATCAGTTGCAGCATCGTTGTACCTTAGCCCTGCTGCAGTCTGAGACCACCAGATGAGTCCCATCAGCCACGTTCTCAGCAGGTAGCTGTTGTCCCCAAGGAGCCATCCCTGCAGCCTCTGTCAATCCTGGAAGACGTCAAGGATCTGAGACCGACTGAGAATTTAGGAGTTGTGGACATTCTCTGGGAATCGTGCACAGACCTGCAGGATGCGTTTGTAATGATCGCACACCAGCTGAACACTCAGCAAGTGGAAGCCCTTCCGGTTGACATAGTTAACCGCATGTTGCCATGGAGATCTGAGCGTCATGTGAGTGCAGTCGATGGCACCCTGCACCTGTGGGAAATCTGAGATCTTGGCAAATCCCAGCGCTCTTGTATCCTGGCTTTCCTGGTCCCAAGCGAAATGCACAAAGTTGAATGCCCTTATGAAGATGGCATCCGTGACCTCATGGATGCATTTGTGGGTAGAGGCTTGCGATATCCCATAGAGGTCACCTGTGGAACCCTGAAAGGAGCCACTGGCATAAAAATTGAGCGCCAAGGTTACTTTCACAGCCAGAGGCAGTGGATACCTTCCATGTCCCCTTGGCGCCAAATCCTGCAGTAGCTGGTAGATATAACTGATCAGTTCCGTAGACATGCACAGTCTTCAGCAACACTGGTTCTCATTCATCTGCAGAAATGACAGGTGTCATCTATAGACCCTGAGTTTAGCTAGGTGCCAATGAGCGATGGCTCTTCAGCGGTGTGTGCAGGAGCCCCAGCCATCCCTTCTTCCTGAGGGTGCTGCTCTTCCCTCTGCCCAGCCAGGCGCCTCCATCTCTTTCTTTTCCTTTGTCTCTGCTCTCTGTAAGCCACGAAGGATACAGCTGGTTCACCAGGCTCCATGCTCCTAACATATTCCTCCTGCAGGATGAAAGAGAGAGACATTGGGTTAGCTTGCATGTTCTACGAACCTCTCTTGGTTAAGTCTGAAGGTCCCTCAACACATCCCAGAGAATGCAGACCATTCTTGGACGGCTAGAGTTTACGACGCTGCATGGATGCCTGAGACCCACCCGACTCCACCCCCCTCCACCTGACTGATTGGCGGCAGCTTCACTCACTGGACTGCCTGCTGTGCTCTCAGCTCAGGCACAGGTATTCTCCTAATCCGCACTGCAAGGCTGCACTGTTAGCTTGAACCATGGGGGAGACTGGTCCAAACTGGGATGATGACAATGCAAGGGGCTGTGAGCACCTCCACCAGTGATTGTTCCATGGCCAGCTTTAGCGAGGAGATTGTACAATGTGCCCAGTTGTCCAGCTGTTCTGCAGTCCACTAAAACACTCATTTGTTTGTAGTCTGTGCCCGTGGGGTGAAACGTTCTGGAGCACGTGTTGGCAATTTCATGCCTCTGCGTTGCTTGAGTGGACAGATAAGCAAGCAGCCATAACTGGCCAGAAGATGAAAACAAGTGACATAAAGTGCGGTGTTGTGCACAAGGAGCTGCAGCCAAGTGACTAATTTATTCAATCATCTAATTGTATTTCCAATTTGTTATATCAGTGGGTTTAATGCTTCATGATCTTAGCTGATCTATGGCAAGATTATGAGCAATATCTAATTTGGAAGGCATTAGCAGGAAAGATTACAGAGGTTGCCTTGAAGTCATGGCTGAGAGATAAGAATAATGAGTATGGAATGTGTGAACTCAGAGAGGACATAAACAAACAGATGTAGAGAGTGAATGAGTTGAAGGTCCCACAGTTTAAAAGGAGCGCCATGCATTAAATCAATTTCAGTTGTGTAATAGAATAAATGAGACAAGCGAATAACATGAATGTCAGTGCCACTGGCTACAATGTGTAGGTGTATGTGGAGTGCAACATGATCACATCACAACCACATCTGCAGTGAGTGTCTGTATCTTGAGGAACTCAGGTCGGAGTTGTTGAGCTGTAGTCTGGGCAGCTGACATTGCAGTACGAACATATAAACATACGAAATAGGAGCAGAAGTAGGCATTCTGCCCCTCGAGACTGCTCCACCATTCAATAAGATCATGGCTGATCTGTTTGTGCTTCAAATTCCACATTCCCATCTACCCTCCCGATAATCTTGGATTCCCTTGCCTAACAAGAATCTATCTACGTCCACTTTAAAAATATTCAATGACCCCGCCTCCACCACCATCTGAGGCAGAGAGTTCCAAAGTTGCACAACCCTCTGAGAGAAAAATTTTTCCTCATCTCTGTCCTAAAAGGGCAACCCCTAATTTTAAATCAGTGCCCCCTAGTTCTGGACTCACCCACAAGAGGAAACATCCTTTCAATACCATTCAGGATCTTATATACTTCAATCAAGTCACCTCTCACTCTTCTAAGCTCCAGTGGAAACATGCCCAGCCTGTCCAACCTTTCCTCATAAGACAATCCGCTCATTCCAGGTATCAATCTAGTGAACCTCCTCTGAAACACCTCCAATGCATTTACCTTCTTCCTTAAATAAGGAGACCAAAACCGCACACAATATTCAAGATATGGTCTCACCAATGCCCTGTATAACTGAAGCACAACATCCTTACTTTTATGTTCAATCCATCTCAAAATAAAGGATAACATTCCATTAGCCTTCTTAATTACTTGCTGTACTTGCATACTAAGTTTTTGTGACTCATGCACTAGAGCACCTAGATCACTCTGCAGCTCGGAATTCTGCAGCCGTTCTCCATCCAAGTAATACTCTGCCCTTTTATTCTTCCTTCTAAAGTGCACAACTTCATATTTTTCTACCTTATGCTCCTTCTGTCATATTTTTGCTCACTCACTCAACATATCTATATCCATTTGCAACTTCCTTATGTCCTCTTTACAACATACTTTCCTACCTCTCTTTGTGTTATTTGCAAATTTAGCTATCATGCCTTCGCTCCCTTCATCTAAGTCATTGATATAAATTATAAAAAGTTGAGGCCCCAGCACAGATCCCTGCGGGATCCTTCACTCATCACATCTTGCCAATCAGAAAAAGATCCATTTATGCATACTCTCTGTTTTCTGCCAGCCAGCCAATCTTCTATCCAGGCTAATACGTTACCCCCTGCACCATCAGCTTTTATTTTCAGCAATAGCCTTTTATGCGGCATTTTATCAAATGCCTTTTGGAAATCCAAGTACAGCACAGCTACAGGCTCCCCTTTATCCACGGCACATTTTACTCCTTCAAAGAACTCCAATAAATTGGTTAAACATGATTCCCCTTTCACAAAACCACATTTGGGAGATTTGTTCCTCTCCAGAAACAGGGTTCAGGTGTCTCCTCATGGCTTTGGGATATAAGCACAAGTGCAACCCTACTGTGTCCATGTCACCTTTTTGAGAGGTTTCCGAGTGCTGCCACAAGCACCATCCCAGCATCTGCAGATGTGGTGGGGGCAGGCTGCTGTTCTTGTTGCGTCATGGCCTTTGATGATTATGATGGACATCATCTAACAACGACTGGCCTGAATGAGCTAGGGCAACTAAGGGTCTCCTACAACAGTGCAGAAGCTTCCTCTGTGGGCACTGCTGCAGGCCGAGTCTGGGTCACTGACAGAGAGGTTGGGGAGCCCCTGCACACCCACAGTGCCTTAATAACTCTCAAATGTGTCGGGCTGCAGCTGTCCCGACCTCTCGCTGCAATATAACACTTCCTTGCTTCCAAATGATTGGGTTGCACCTTGAAGGGCATCCACGGGCACCGGCAACCTCTCACTGACCCACCACAGCTGAAGTGAGCCCATGGTGCCAGTGATGGTGAGCAGGTTTGCTGCAATACTTGGGGGTGGGGGGGGGGGTGGGGGGTGGTATGGAGTGGAAGAGATGGGAGGAGAGGGAAGGATTGGAGGGGATGGAGGGTACAGCAGGGAGCAAGGTGGGGGGGAGTGGGGGCATATATAAATAAGGGGAAGTGGAGGAAGGTTTGGGCTAGGACAGGGAACTAAGAGGGCTGAGAAGAGAGGAGGGTTGCGATAGGGAACGAGGAAGGGAGTGGGGAAGAGGGAGGAGGGAGTCAGAGGAAGGGAGTGGGGGGAGGAAGGTAGCTAGGGGACGGGGAGGAGGGGAGTCATAGGGAGGGGAGAAAGGAAGTTGGGGTGGGGGAGGGGGAGAAAGGAAGAAGGGAGAGGAGAAAGGGAATTAGGGGGACAGAACGGTGTGGGGATGAAGAAGGGTGTAGGGGAGAAGAAGGGTGTGGAGGGGGATGGGAAGAAGTGGGAGGGAGGCAGAGAGAAGGAGCGGAGGGAGGGGGAGTGAGGGAGTCGGGGAAGGGTGAGAAAGGGAGTAGGGGAGGGGGAGAAAGCGAGTTGGGGGAAGGGGAAAGGGACTGGGAGGAGGTGGAAGGTAGGAGTAAGAGGGAGGATGAGGGAATCGGTGGAATGGAGTGGAGGGAGGGGGACTGAGGGAGTGGGGTGGAAGGAGGGAAGGAACGGAGGCAGTGAAGGAGTGGGGGGAGGAAAGGCATGGTGTGGAGAGGGAGGGAAGGATTGGGAGGAGGGGGATGGAAGGAGTGGAGGGAGGGGAGGAAGGGACTGGTTGTAATGGGAGGGAGTGGGTGGAAGGGAGGGAGGGAATTGGTGGAGGGGCAGGGAGGGAGAAGCAGGCACAGAATGGCAGGGGGCAGGCAGAAAGTAGGGGGAGGGAGGGAAACGGGGTACTGGAAAAGGAAATGAGTCCAGGGGAGACAGGAAGAAGTGAGGTGGGGGGCAGAGAAGGATTGGGAGAGGGGGGAGGAGTGGGAGGGGGCAGGGAGAGAGTGAGGGGCAGGGAGGGAAGGGAGCAAGTGGGGGCGAAAAGAAGGGAGGAAATGAAGGGAGGAAGAAGGAGGGAGTGGAGGGAGGGGGATGGAGGAAATAGGGAATGGAGGGGAGAGTGAGGGAGTGTATAGAGGGGGAGGGGGTGGGAGTGGGGCGAAGGGGAGGGAGGGAGTGGGGAAAGGGAGAGTGAAGGAGTGGGGAGAGGAGAGTGGAAGTGGGGATGGACTGTGGGGCAGGAGGAGTGGGGTAGGGGAAGGAGGGAGTGGGGGTGAGGAAGGAATTGGGGAGGCAGGGAGTGGGGTGAGAAGGGGAGAGAGTCAGGGGAGAAGGGGAGAGAGTTGGGGAGAAGTAGGAGGGAGCAAGTGGGGAGAAGGGGAGGGAGGGGGTGAGGGGAAGGGGAGGGGTGAGGTGGGAAGAGGGGGAGGGAGCAAGTCGGGGAGGGGGAGGGTGCGAGTGGAGGAAGGGGAGGGAGGAAGTTGGTGAAGAAGAGGGAGGGAGTGGGAGGAAGGGAGAGAGGGAATGGGGGAATGGCAGGGGGAGGGAGTGCAGAGTGGGGAGGGTGGAGGGGGTAGGAGTGGGGCGAAGGAGAAAGAGGGAGTGGGAAGGGGGAGGAAAGCAGTGGGGAGAGCAGAACAGGAGTTGAGGGCATGGAGTGTGGGTGCGAGTGGAGTGGGGAAAAGGGGAAGGACGGAGTTGGGGGGGTGGAAGGCCATGGGTAGAGGGGTAGGGAGCGGGGGAGTGAAGAAGGTTGGAGGAGGGGCAAGGAGAGAGTGGGGGAATGGAGAGGAAGGGAGCAGGGTGGAAGGGGAGGGAGGGGGTGGGAGTTGAAGGAGAGGGTGGGGGCAGGGATGTAAGGGGATGGAAGGAATGGGGGACAGGAGGAGTGTGGGGGTTGGAGGTAGGGAGTGGGGAGGAAGGGGAGAGAGGGAGGGGGAAGGGGAGTGGAGCAGGGTGTGGCAAGGTGTTGGAGGGAAGGGTGCAGGCAGGGGGCAGGGGGAAGGGTGGAGGAAGGGGGAAGGGGGAGGGGATGGGACGGGGAGGGGGAAAGGGGGCGGGGGCAGGGGGAGGGCGGTTGCGGGGAGTGGACAAGGGGGGCAGGGAAGGGGAGAGGGAGGAGGGAAGGGGAGGGGATTGGGGAAAGAGGAGAGGAGTGGGGGGGAGAGGAACAGTGGGGAAGAGGGAAGTGGGGGTCAACAGGGAGGGGTAGGGAGAAAGGGAGTGGGGGGAGGAGAAGGGGAGTGGAAGGACTGGGAAGGGGAGTTTTTGATGAGGGGGAAGGGGAGTAGAGGGGGACAGGGAAGACTAGTGGAGGGGTGGGAAAGCAGAGGGGAGACGGATGGAGTTGAGGGGAAAGAGGGAGAGTAGAGGGGGAGGGGGGGTTCAGAGGGCGGGAGCAGAGTTGGGAGGGGAGGAGGAAGAGGGAGTTGAGGGGAGAGGCAGAAGTGTGTAGGGGAAAGGGCTGGGTGAAGGGGGAAGGGGAGATGGAAATGCAGGGGAAGAGCAGAAGGGGAGCAGAGGAGGGGAAGGGGAGGAATGAAGGGGAGGGGAGGAAGGAAGGTGGGAAGGTGAGTGGGTGAGGGATGGGAGAGGGAAGTGAGGAGGGGCAGGGGGTGAAGGGGAGGGCAGGAGGGGTTGGGGAAGAGCTGAATGGCAACAGGTGGAGGAAGAGGGAGAGGGCTGGAGGAGGTGTGATGATGGGGGAGGGTGGGAGGGGAGAGGGAGAGGGAGAGGGTGGGAGGTGTTGGGGAAGGGGAGGGCAGGAAGGTTTGGGGGGCACATGGGAGTGGGTTTGAGGAAAGGGAAGGGTGGGATGGAATGGGGGTAGTTGGGGAAGGCAGGAGGGTGGGGTGAGTAAGTGAGGGCAGGAGGGGATGGGGAGGCTGGAGGGAGTAGGGGTGAGCTATAGAGAGAGGGGATGGGGAGAAAGGGGGAGGACAGGCGGGTGGGAGGGTGTGTGGGAAGATGGGGTGGGCAGGAGGCGGTGGGGAGAAAGGGGTAGGGTGGGAGGGAGTGGAGAGAGAGGGGATAGGCAGGAGGAAGAGGGTCAGAGGGGTTGGGGGAAAGGGGAAGGGTGGGAACGGCTGGGGGGAGAGGATGTGGGCGGGAGGGCAAGGATAGAGGGAGAGTGCAGGAGGGGATGGGAGGATGGAAGTGTGGGATGGGTTGGGGGAGATAGGGAGAATGTGTGGAGCTGGGTGGAGAGGGGGAGGGAATGGGGGAGGAGATGTGAGCAAGTTAGGGGAGGGGGTGGTAGGATACTTAGCATACAGGTACTGTAAAGAACATATCTCTTTACTTCTGTTGGGCTGAGGATTAAAATTACAATGGTTGCAGTTTGAAAGGCATGTCTACTAGAACAGTGTATGCGATATATAAAATGTTGCTGTCCTGGAACAGAGTGTGCCATGAAAGACAGGATGGTGCTGAGGAGGAGTCTGGTCTAATGGGGAACTGCCTAGCAACAAAGTTTTAATTGGCTCCTGACCAGGTGACCAGGGTTTGTGTGAGAGCAGTGCAGCAGAATAGCTCCCAGCCTAATAGGAAAAATGAACTAAATCCTCTCTCTTCTGTGTGTGTAAGATTCCAGTAATTCTACAATAATAGCTAGCTGGCTTTTTCTCCTCATATCTCTACAACCTGTTCTTTCTCTGAAAACCCCTGTCAAGAAGAAAATGGGAAAATCACCATTAGGGACATTGAAAGGCAAGTGCTCAACCAGTGACTAAATACTGAAAGTGCTGGAAGACCACCTGGTGTCATCGACAAAGAACTGAAAGGAATTTGGAAGACATCATTCAAAATCTACCCACCGAATCCTGTATGCCTGAATTGGTCATATTGAACTGTTTTATACCACCCTTAAAATCCATGTTTTTGTGTGTCCTATGTGTCTTGTATGTGTGTGTATAGGGATTTAAGAAGGAGGAGTGTTTAGGTTATATCAGTTCATATTTCTTTCTTCTGCCACTGGTTTAAGACAATTTGTTCAATAAACAGTTATTTACTTATTAAGTTTACAAACCTGGTGCTCATATTTTGTTAACGTAAATTAAACAATTAGATGGGTTGATCAAACTTTTTCACATTTGCTGTGGCTGGGAGAGCGGTGGGGCTTGATACTGTAGCGTGAGTCATGACAAAGTTTGAGGGCTTGGATATTTTGGAACAAAAGACAATGACAATTTGGGTGTAGATTTAGTAAGTAATAAAAGCTAAAAGGAAACACCATGTTTGTACAATCAAAAATAAGATGGCATTGGAAACTGCTAAAGCTTTCCTGCAAGTGGAAGTGATGCCCCTGAAGACTTTACAGGGGATCCCAAAAGCCAGGTTACTTGTATTGGCAAGTAAATTAAGAGTTGGATTGCCTGCCAAAGCTAGGAAGGCAGAGATAATCGAAGAGATGGCACAGCATTTGAAATTGGAAGGAATACCCGAGAGACCGAATTCTCCAAGGGGTGTTTCATTGGAATGGGCTCAAATCGAGTTGCAAATTAAAAAAATGGAACCAGGGCAGCAGAAAAGGAAACAGAATGGGCATTTCAAAGGGAACAGGCAAAAAGGCAGGAGAGAGAAAGAAAACAAGAAAAGGATGAGAGTGGGGGCTTCAGGGTGGATGAGCAAAATGACCATGGCACCATGATACAGGAAGCCATTCAAGTGGGGGGAGCAAAAAGGAATGTAGTGGTAGTATGGGACAGTATAGTCAGAGGGATTGACACTGTTCTCTGCAACAAAGAACGTGTGTCCAGATGACTGTGTTGCTTGCCTGGTGCCAGAGTTCAAGACATCTGCTTGGGGATGGAGAGGAACATGCAGTGGGAGGGGGAGGCCTAGTCATCAAGGTCCATGTCAGGAGAAGCAGACCGCAAAGGTCATAATCTCTGGGTTATTACCTGAGCCACGTGCAAATTGGCACAGGACAAGTCAGATTAGGGAGATGAATGCATAGCTCAAAGACTGGTGTGAGAGAAGTGGGTTCCAGTTCGTGGGGCACTGGCACCAATACTGGGGAAAGTGGATCTGTGCCTTTGGGATGGTGTACACCTTGGTAGCCTAGATAAAGAGTTCATACAATGTTCCAGAATAGTTTCTTAGAACAGCATGTTCTAGAGCCAACTAGAGAGCAGGCTATACTAGACATGGTATTGTGCAACAAGATGGGATTAATTAATGATCTCATAGTGAAGGTGCCCCTAGGTAGCAGTGACCATAATTTGCTTGAACTTTACATTCAGTTTGAGGGAGAGAGGAGTGGGTCCAAGACTATGTTTTTAAACTTAAATAAGGGCAATTATGAGGGCATGAAAGCAGAGCTGGCTAAAGTGAATTGGTAAATTAGTTTAAGCGATAGGTCAATAGAGATGCAGTGGCAAACATTTAAGGAGATATTTCAGGATATACAGAATAGATACATTCCAACGCAAAAGAAAAAGTCCAAGCGATGCACACACCATCTGTGGTTAACCAGAAAAGTTAAAGAAAGCATCAAACTTAAAGAAAAAGTATATAATTGTGTAAAAATAGGTGGAAAGCCAGAAGATTAGACAGAATATAAGGAACAGCATAGAATGACTAAAGGATTAATAAGGGGGGAAAAATTAGAGTACGAGAGAAAGCTAGCCAGAAATATAAAACAGATAGTAAGAGTCACTATAAATATTTTAAAAAGAAATAAGATAACAAAGTGAGCGTTGGTCCTATAGAAAGTGAGTCTGGAGAATTGATAATGAAAAACAAGGAAATGGCAAACTAATTGAACAGGTATTCTGAATCAGTCTTTACTATAGAGGTTACAAGTAACATCCCAGGAGCAGCTATAAATCAGGAAATGGAAGGAAGTGAGGAACTCAGGAAAATTACAATCACCAGAGAAGCAGTACTGACTAAATTGTTGGAGCTGCGGGTTGGCAAGTGCCTGGGTTATTTATTCCAAGGGTCTTAAAATGAGTGGCTAGTGAGATAGTTGATGCATTGGATTTAATTTTCCAAAACTCCCTAGATTCAGGAAAGGTTCCATTAGATTGGAAGATAGCAAATGTAACTCCTTTATTCAAAAAGGGAGGGAAACAGAAAGCAGGAAACTACTTTCTGGCCAGTTAGCTTAACATCTGTGTAGGGAAAATGTTAGAAGCTATTATTGAAGAAGCTATAGCAGGGCACTTGGATAAGTTCAAGGTAATCAGGCAGAGTCAACATGGTTTTGTGAAAGGGAAATCATGTTTAATCAATTAACTGGAGTTCTTTGAGGAAGTGCTGTGGATAAAGGGGTGGATGTACTGTACTTAGATTTCCAGAAGGCATTTGATAAAACGCCATGTCAAAAGTTATTGTGGAAAATAAAAGCTCATGGTGTAGGGGGGCATCGATAGAAGATTGACTAGCTAACAGGAAGCTGGGAGTCAACATAAATGGATCTTCTTCTGGTTGGCAAGATTAACGAGTGGTGTGCCACAGGGATCAGTGCTGGGACCTCAACTGTTTATAATTTATATAAATGATAGGTAGGAAAGTAATTTGTGAAGAGGACATAAGGAGGCTACAAACAGATATAGATAGGTTAAGTGAGTGGGCAAAGATCTGGCAAATGGAGTATAATGTGGGGAAAATGTGAAATTGACCATTTTGCCAGGAAGAATAAAAGGGACCCATATTATCTAAATTGTGAGATATTGCAGAGCTCGGAGATGCAGAGGGATCTGGTTGTCCTAGTGCATGAATCATAAAAGGCCAGTACACAGGTGCAACAAGTAATTAGGAAAGCTAATAGAATGCTATCATTTTTTGTGAAGGGAATTGAATACAAAGTAGGGAGGTTATACTTCAGTTATACAGTGCACTAGTGAGACCACATCTGGAGTACTGTGTACAGTATTTTTTACCTTATTCAAGGAAGGATGTAAATGTGTTGGAAGCAGTTCAGAGAAAGTTTACCAGACTAATACCTGGAATGGACAAGTTGTCTTATAAGGAAAGGATGAACAAGCTAGGCTTGTATATGTTGAAAGCGTAAGAGGCAACTTGACTGAAACATACAAGATCCTGAGGGATCTTGACAGGGTGGATATGGAGGGGGTGTTTCCTCTTGTGAGAGAATCTAGAACTGGGGGTCACTGTTTAAAAATAAAGAGTCGCCCATTTAAAATGGAGATGAGGTGAATTTTTTTCGTGAGTCTTTGGAACTGTCTTCCTGAAAAGGCAGTGGAAGCAAAGTCTGAATATTTTTAAGGCAGAGGTGGATAGATTCTTGGTAAGCAAGGGGGTGAAATATTATTGGGGGTAGGCAGGATGCAGATTTGAGGTTACTATCAGATCAGCCATGATCTTATTAAATGGTGGAGCAAGCTCGAGGGACTTGATGGTCCCTCCTGTTCCTTGTTCGTATGAATATAAAAGTAGGGATGTTTTGCCATAGCACTGTAGGGTGTTGGTGAGACCACATCTAGAGTACTGTGTACAGTTTTGATCTCCTTATTTAAGAAAGGATAGAAATGAGTTAGAAGTAATTCAGAGAAGGTTCACTCGTCTGATACCTGGGATGGGAGTTATGTTATGAGGAAAGGTTGGCCAGGCTGGACCTGTATACATTGGAGTTTAGAAGAATGAGAGGTGATCTTATTGAAACTTGGAAGATCCCTTTTTAAAATTAATTTATGGGATGTGGGTGTCATTGGCCAGGCCTGCATTTGTTGTGCATCTCTAACTGCCCTTGAGAAGGTGGTGGTGAGCCTTCTTGGACCTCTGCAGTCCTGAGGGGACTTGAGAGGGCGGATGCCAAAAGGATATTTCCCTTTATGGTAGAGACTAGAACTAGGGGGCACAGATTAAAAATAAGGGGTCTTCAATTTAAGATGGAGATAAGAGGGAATTTTTTCACTCAGTGGGATGTGAATATTTGGAAATCTCTTGCCCAGAGAGTGGTGGAGACAGGGTCAATGAATATTTATAAGGCAAAGGTAAATACATTATTGACTAACAAGGGAGTCAAAGGTTATTGAGGGTAGGCGGAATGTGGAGTTGAGGCCAAAATCAGATCAGCCATGATCATATTGAATGGCAAGCAAGCTCGATGGGCTGAATGGCCTACTGCTCCTAATTTGTATGTACATATGTTTGTATCTTTGAGAGTTGTGTGCTTGAGGAAGCTACAGGGAATGGGGAGGAGTGAGGTCAATGGAGGGATTTGAAAGAAGGATGAAAATTCTGAAATTGATGCATTCCTTAACCAGGAGCCAATATAGGCCAGTGAGCAGAGTGGTGATGGATGCAATTGAGTTATGACATGGGCAGCAGAGTTTTGGAGGGCCTCAATTTCACGGAGGGTAGGAGATGGGAGGCTAGTCAGGACTGTGTTGGAATAGTCGAGTCTAGAGGGAACATGATGTTGCTGAGGGCTTCAACAGAAAATCAGCTGAGGCAGGGTATGAGTTGAGATATTATGGAGGTAGAAATAAGTGGTCTTTGTGATGATATAGATATGTGCTGGTTAGCATGGATTGAAATACAAATCAAAATTGCAAACAATCTAATTCAGCTTCAGACAGTTGTCAGTGAGTGGGATGGAACTGGTGGCGAGTGAAGATGAATAATGGCTTCCTTATTCCCAATATCTAGTTGGAGGAAATTTCTACTCATTCAATTCTGAATATCAGCCAAGCAGTCAGAACTAGGGTTCAATGTTTAAAAATAAGGAGTTGCTCATTTAAGATAGAAATGAGATGAAGCTTTTTCTCTCAGAGAGTTGTGAGTCTTTGGAACTTTCTTCCTCAAAAGGCAATGGAAGCAGATTGTTTGAATATTTTTAAGGCAGAGCGAGATAGATTCTCAATTAGAAAGAGGGTGAAAAGTTATAGGGGTAGGCAGGAATGTGGGATTGAGGTTAGATCAGCCATGATCTTATTGAATGGCGGGGCAGGCTCAAGGGGCTGAGCGGCCTACTCCTGCTCCCAATTTGTTTGTTCGT
This sequence comes from Carcharodon carcharias, assembly GCF_017639515.1. Lineage (NCBI taxonomy): Eukaryota > Metazoa > Chordata > Chondrichthyes > Lamniformes > Lamnidae > Carcharodon > Carcharodon carcharias. The sequence continues at coordinate 23,323,681 of NC_054471.1, forward strand.
AAGATGGTGTGTTGAAATGGCAAGCGACAGGAAGGTCTGAGTCATGCTTGTGGATTGAGCAAAGGTGTTCCACAAAGTGGTCACCCAGTCTGCGTTTAGTCTCCCCAAAGTAGAGGAGACCGCATTGGGAGCAGCGAATTGAACGAAGTGCAAGTGAAGCGCTACTTCACCTGAAAGGAGTGCTTGGGGTCTTGGATGGTAAGGAGGGAGGAGGTAAAGGGGCAGGTGTTGTACCTTCTGTAATTGCATGGGAAGAGGATGAGGAGTTAGGAAGAAATGAGTTCTGTGCGGCAGGAACAGGCTGACACGATGTGTCTACCTGGACAGCCCCGTTTGTGGGTTTTGGGAAGGAGGTAGAAGCGGGCTGTCTGAGGTTAGGAGACAATGAGGTTGGAAGCTGTGGAGGGAAGATCTCCAGAGGAAATGAGGTCAGTGACAGTCCTGGAAACAATGGCTTGATGTTCAGTGGTGGGGTCATAATCCAGGGGGAGGTAGGAGGATGTGTCTGAGAGTTGGCGTTCAGCCTCTGTGAGGTAGAGGTCAGTGCGCCAGTAACAACAGCACCACCCTTGTCAGCAAATTTGATAACAAAGTCAGGGTTGGACTTAAGAGAACGGAGTGTAGTTCAGAAGGAGATAGGTTAGAGTGGGTGAGAGGAGCAGCCAAATTAAGATGCCAATGACAATGAAAAGATCAAGAGCATGTAAGAGGCCAGAGGGAGGAATCCATATGGAGGGAGAATACTGGATGTAGGTGAATGGATTATTGAACAGGGGGAAGGAACCCCACCCAAAGAAGTGAGCACGGAGACAAAGGCAAAAGGAGAGTTCAGCATCATGCCGAGCCTGAAATTCATTGAGGTGAGGGTGTATGGGGATGAAACTGAGTCTTTTGCTGAGTACTGAACATTCAGCATCAGAGAGGGGAAGGTCAGAGGGTATAGTGAACCCATGGCAAAGGCTGGGATTAGAAGAGGAGAGGGGGTCCAAGGGACTGGAAGGGGTGGAGGGTCCCGGCTGGACATTGGTAAGTGAATGAACAGCACTTCATCTGCCGATTGGGCACTTTATAGCCTTTTGGACTTAACACTGAGTTCAACAACCTCAGACCATGAACTCTACCCTCCATACTTACCCCTTCTAAAATCCATTTTATTTATTTATTCATACTTTTTAAACTTAATTTTAAGTTTATCCAAATTCCCCCACCCAACACAAACACACCGGGCCTTCAGTCGCTTGTTTCTATGTGGTGCTTTCACAGATTGCTGACCATGAACACATGCTGCTAGTTTGCCATTATGACACTATCAGCACCCTCTTTACTCTTCACCACTAGCATTAACACTCCCTTTGCCTGGCGTCCATGACATCTTTGTCAAACCCTCCGAGTCGCAGGGTGGCGCTGTGAAGCCAACGTTAAAGCGTTGCCACTCTTGCCCCTCCCTCAGCTCCTTTGTTTAAAAAACCTCATCTCCAATGGTCACCAGAAAGCGTCGCCGAGAGCGTCACCGGCGGCATTTAAACTGGGGGAAAATAACATCAAGATTTAAAAGATCTAAAATTAGTAAATGTATCCGAGTATTTGAATACGAGTTGCTGGATCTATGTGCATCGTGGCAGCGGCAGTGGACACGGACAGTCGGGACCGTTGCGCCGTTTATTTCATGATTTAATATTCAATCGATATCTTGTTTCGCGCTCCCCCGGATGTGATTTGATGGTGTTTTCTTTCCCCCCACCTCCCCCAATGTGTCGGCGATGTCCCAGTCGCCCTGCTCAGTGATCCCTCACCTGGACCTGTATAATTTCCAGTGCCCGGAGGCCGAGCTGCGCAGCCGCTATGTGCTGACCAGCCCGCGCTCGCTAGAGGCGTGCGCGCGCCGCCACCTGCAGCCCGTCCAACTGCTGCAACGGTCAGTGCGCGAACTGGCCCGGGAGAGGCCGCTAGAACCACTCCGCCAGCTCGAGCAGCGCTACCAGGAGGAGGAGAGGGAACGGAGAAGGAGACTGAGAGGTGCGTGAGGGGGGGCGGGGAGAGATGCGTGGGGGGGGCGGGGCGAGGTGCGTGGGGGGGGCGGGGCGAGGTGCGTGGGGGGGCGGGGCGAGGTGCGTGGGGGGGGCGGGGCGAGGTGCGTGGGGGGGGCGAGGTGCGTGGGGGGGGCGAGGTGCGTGGGGGGGCGGGGGGCGAGGTGCGTGGGGGGGCGGGGGGCGAGGTGCGTGGGGGGGCGAGGTGCGTGGGGGGGCGGGGGGCGAGGTGCGTGGGGGGGCGAGGTGCGTGGGGGGGGCGGGGGGCGAGGTGCGTGGGGGGGCGAGGTGCGTGGGGGGGGCGGGGGGCGGGGGGCGAGGTGCGTGGGGGGGCGGGGTGTGGGGGCTGGGTGGGGGCGGGGCGGGCAGGGAGCGTGGGGTTGGGCGGGCGGGGAACACGGGGTTGGGGGCGGGGCGGGGAGCACGAGGTGGGGGGGTGGGGCGGGGAGCGCGGGGTTGGGTGGGGGCGGGTAGCGCAGGATGGGGGGCTGGGCAGGGGGCGGGGGGTGGGGACCGCAGGGTTGGGGGGGGCGGGACGGGGAGCACGAGGTGGGGGGGCGGGGAGCATGGGGGAGCATGGGGCGGGGAGCTTGAGGGGCGGGGAGTGTGGGATGGTGGGGCGGGGAACGTGGGGGTCGAGGAGCGTGGGGGTCGGGGAGCGTGGGAGGGTGGGGCATGGAACGTGTGGGGGGGCGAAGATCGTGGGGGGGGGAAGATCGTGGGGAGGGGTGAGCGGGGCAGGGAGCGTGGGGGGGTGGGGAGCGTGAGGTCCGGGAATGGGGACGGGGCTGGGGTATGGGGGCGGGGAGCACAGGAGCATGGGGGGTTGCTGGTTGGGAGGAGTGGGGAATGGGGGTGAAGGAGTGGGGGAAAGGAGGGACGGGGAATGGGGAGAAGGCGGGGCAGCGTGGGGAGAAGTGCAGAGAAAGGGTTCGGGGGAATAAGGGGAGGGTTGGGGGACAGTTGGAGAATTGGGGGGGTGTGGTGGTGAGGTACAGGGAGAGGAGGGAGAATGGAGGGTGTGGAGAATGCAGGCGGGGTAGAAGTGTGGGGAGAATCGGGGGCGGTGGGGGGGAATGGGGATTGGGGCGGGGCAGTGGGGAGAATGGGGGCGGGCGGGGTGGGGAGAATGGGGGAGGGGCGGGGCGTTGGGGAGAATGGGGGGCATGTGAGTGGGGAGAAGGGGGGAGTCGTGTCGGGTTGGGAGGAGTGGGGAGAATGGGGGGCATGGTTGTACGGAGAATGGGGCCGGGGCAATGAGGGGCAGGGTGAGTAGGGAGAATGGGGGATCAGAGGCAGTCGGGAGAATGGGAGGCGGAGGGAGTGGGGAGAATGAGAGGCGGGGCCATGGGGGGAATTGGGTCGGGGAGGTGGGGAGAATGCAGGCGGGGTGAGGGGTGCGGGGAGAATGGGGTGCGGTGGGTTGGGCGGAGTGAGGAGAATGGGAAGCAGTTGGAGAATGGGGGTGTGGCAGTGAGGGGCGGGGCAAGTAGGGAGAAAGGGGGGCAGGGGAAGTGGGGAGAATGGAGGGTGGGGAGAATGCGGGCGGGGTGGGGGTGCAGGGAGAATGGGGGGCGGTGGGGTGAATGGTGGGGGCAGGTGGGAGAGGGGAGAATGTGAGGGTTGGGAGAGGGGAGAATGGGGAGTGTGGGAGAAGGGAGAATGGGGGTTTGGGAGAGGGGAGAATGGTGGGGGCGGGGCGGTGGGGAGAATGGGGGTGGGGAGAAGGTGGGGCAGGTTGGGGTGAGAGCGGAGAAGGGTGGGGCAGGGGAATGGGGGTGGGGCGGGGGGAATGGGGAGGACTGGGGCAATGGGAGGTGGGGTGGGCGGCAGTTGGAGAATGGGGGAAGTGGGGGATGGGGTGATGAGAGGTTGGGCAGGGGGAATGAGAGTTGGGGGAGGGAGAATGTGGGGTGGGGGAGTGGGGAGAATGGGGGGCATGGTGGTGGGGAGAATGGGGGCGGGGCGATGAGGGCAGGGTGAGTGGGGAGAATGGGGGGTAGGGGGTGTGGGGAGAATGGGGGGCATGGTGGTGGGGAGAATGGGGGCGGGGCGATGAGGGCAGGGTGAGTGGGGAGAATGGGGGGTAGGGGGTGTCGGGAGAATGGGGGGCAGGGGGAGTGGGGAGAATGGGGTCGGGGGAGTGGGGAGAATGCAGACGGGGTGGGGGCCAGGGAGATTGAGGCTTGGGGAGAATGGGGTGCGGTGGGGTGGGGGAGTGGGGAGAACGGGAGGCGTGGGAGTGGAGAGAATGGGAGGCAGAGGGAGTGGGGAGAATGGGGTTGGGGGAGTGGGGAAAGTGGGGGGTGGGGAGAATGCAGGCGGGGTGGGGGGCGAGGAGAATGTGGGCAGGGTGGTGGGTGCAGGGAGAGTGGGGTGGGGGGAGTGGGGAGAATGGGAGGCAGTGGGGAGAATTGGGGGTTGGGGGAAGTGGGACGAATGGGGGTCGATGGGAGTGGAGAGAATGGGGGATGGGAAGAATGGGGGCGGGGCAGTGGGGAGAAGGGGAATTGGGGGTCAGAGGAGCAGGGAGAATGGGGGGTAGCGGGGAGGATTCGGGTGGCAGTGTGGGGAGGATAGGGGTCCGTGATGCGGAGGATAGGGGCAGGGGAGCACAGAGGATGGGAGGGCGGTGCGGGGGAGTGGGGTGTTTTGGGGCTGTGGAGCGGGGAGGATCGGGTGAACGGGGAGAATGGGAGGGCAGGGGGCCAGGTGAGCGGGGAGAATGGGGGGCAGGGGAGCGGGGAGGATGGTGGGGCTGTGCGGGGGAGCGGAGTGCCTGGGGGCAGAGTTGGCACGGGGAGGATGGAGGGGGGGGTAGCGGGGAGGAGATGGAGCGGAGAAACAGGGAGAATGAGGGGCGGGGCAGCATGGGCGATGGGGCTGGGCAGAGGAACGGAGTGCATGGGGGGAGGAGAATGCATGGGGGCGGGTCGGGGGAGTGGGGAGGGATGAGGGAACGGGACAGGGACGATGAGGGTGGAGGAGGAGGGAGAATGGGGGGCGGGGTGGGGTGCTGGGAGGGCGGGGAAGTGGGGAGGTTGGGGGGAACGGGGAGGATGTGGGGGGACAAGGGAGAATGGGAGCACCGGGAAGTGGGGAAAATGGAGCGGGGGAAATGTGGGGAGGGCCGGGAGGAATGGGGAGTGGGTGGGAATGTGCACGGGCGGGGGAGAATGGGAGTGGAATGGGGAGTGGGGGGGGCAGGGAGGAATAGGGAGTGAGGGGAATGGGGCAGGGAGAACTGGGGAGTGGGGAGAATGGGGCAGCAGGGAGGAATGGTGAGTGGGGGGATTGTGGGGGGGTGGGGAGGAACGGGAAGTGGGGTGGATGGGGAGGAATGGGGAGTGGGGGGAATGTAGGGGGTTGGGGGGGAATGGGGTGTGAGTGCAATGGGGCGGGAAGGAATGTTGAGTGGGGGGAATGTAGGGGGGTGGGGAGGAATGGGGAGTGGGGGAGTAGAGGTGTGGGGGAAAGGGGAGTGGGGCGGGATGGAGCTGGCAGGGGTGTGTGGGCCGGTGGAGGGAGGGGGTGCAGTTGGGGCTGGTGAGTGAAAGGGGGGTTGCAGGGGGAAGAGGGAGCGTTGGGGGAGGAAGGTTGGTGGAGGGTGGGGGAGTGTTGGGGACAGAAGGTTGTTGGGGGGTGGAGAGCGCGGTGGAGGGGGAGTGTGGTGGGCGGTCCAAGGGATGTTGGAAGGGGAGTGTGGGGCACGGAGAGTAAGGAGGTGGAGGAGTGCGGGTGGGTTGGGGAGGGGTAGTGCGGGTGGGTCAGGATTGGGAGTAGGGTGGTTGTCAGGAGGGGTGTTGGGGAGCGGGGGTGGGAAGGGGAAGAGAGGGGTGGGGAGTAATGAGGACTGGGGGAGGGGGGAGTGGAGGTTTTGAGTTGGTAATAGTGTAGCTTGGCCAACTCACGCCTCATACATTTTTTTTGTATTATGGCCCTATTTGCTGCTAGCCCTTGTTTCCTCTGCCTTCCACTTTTTCTAGTTTTCTGTCTTTCATTTCTCCCTTTGTTTCTCTCCCTTGTGTCTCCCTCTTTGAGAAACCATCTCCCCCAGCAGTATCCAAAACTGTTGGAGAGGGAGATGGACCCAGGGGACTCCTGCACTGCCTGCCTGCCTAGTGCTTTTACTCTGCCAGCTGTCACCCATTCCCTATCTGCCTATGCACTCTTTACCTGTAATGTGACCACCTCACTGTAAGTGCTGTCCATGAAGATCTCATCCTTGCGGATGCTCCACAGTGACTCCAGGCGCAGCTCCAGCTCCGAAACATGGATTTTGAGTAGCTGCAGCTGGAGACACTTAGTGCACACATGTTCTCCCTGGACACTGGAAATGCCCCTGACTTCCCATCATCACACAGGAGAAGAATTCCACTTGGCCAAGCTGCCCTGCCATGACTTACTCCCTTTACTTGTACTTCCTCTAGTTTAGAGGAAATGAGGAATAGTAGAAATAATTACCAGGTCCTACTTACCAAGGCTGCAGCTCTTCTTACTGAGGAAAGGTAGAAAATGAAAGATCACCTTACCTCTTCAGCAAACTCCCTCTCTCACCAAGCTCCAACTGAAGCACTCTAATGCAACCCAAAGCAGCACTCCCATGCAGACAAAATCAGCACTGTAGATGGCTTGCTGTCTGAACCTAGCTTCTGAAAACCTGTTTATGTCAGTTCACTAATTTACTAGCTGCAGCTGCAAACAGAGTCAGTATAACCCCTGTTTTAAAGCTGGACTAAAACTCACCTCCTCTCAACCCAAAGAGAAACTTTTAGTTAGTTGCTAAATCAAAGAAAGATTAGACATTAGATAGAAATTAACCCTCAAAAGTCCCACCAAACTCTAACTGAAGCACTTTAATGCAGGCCAAAGCAGCACTCCAGTGCAGACAAATGACACTTTCTGTTGACTCCTGACTGGCCCTCTGTGTCAATTACTGATAGACCTGTCTCATTATAGCTTTTTCTGTTATTTCATTATATTTTATGACTTTCTACCGAAATAACGGGGGTATTAAGTTAGTTTTGGTGTCTGCATATTTGACTTAAGTGAACATGTGCTGTCTAGCTCTAATGATTAACATTTTGCACTCAATGTTCCTAATGTCTAGTTTATATATAGTTATCAATATCTTATGCAGACAGATGCTTATCAGTATGTTTTGGTTGAGAGAACTGCTTTGTCATTATATGTTTTTGTCATATCTGCCAGTACTCAGTATAATTAAAAGTAGTAAATGAGTACAGAGTTGTGCACAGTCTGACAGAAATTACATAAAGTCTATATGAAATACACATAAAATCAGTGCATAAAGGTGATTGGTTAAGGTAACACAGTTCACTTAAAAATATAACATGACAAATTGAACTAACACATATATTCCTAAGTAATAAAAGTCAGGAGAGCTACTTAAAAACTTAACTCTAAGCTTACAGAACCAAAGAACCACATATTGTGAAGGGAAGTGACAACTTCTTCTCTTAAAACATCACAAGTTAAACTACACTAATCTAAGACATAAGACTGAATGTTTAACACCTGTTTTTCTTTATGCAATAGGCCTTTTGAATCTTGGGGAATACAAATTGATAAATTTTAATTGCTAGGGAGCTTAATGGTTCCAGACCAGAACTATTCAACCTTGATGTTCTTGCACCATTGCCTTGGGGCCATACGGTGTTACTCATTTGTCGAGTGTGGATATGACTGCTAACAAAGACCTAGCCATGGGATATACTTGTGTCCTGCATTGACTACAATTCAGCAGAATATCATATTCTGTTAAGCTTTGCAGTCCTGCCACATCCAATCATGAATGGTGGTTGACAGTTGAACTACTCACTGGAGGAAGAGGCTCCATAAACATCCTCAATGATGGAGGAGCCCAGCACATCATTGCATAAGATAAGGGTGAAGCATCTGCTACCATCTTCAGCCAAAAGTGCTGAGTGGATGATCCATCTCGGCTTCCTCCAGAAGGCCCTTGCATCACTGGGAAGAGTGTCCTGCAAGTGAGCATTGCTGTGAAGCAGTCTGGGAAGAGTTTTCTGCAGTCAGCATCACTGTGAAGCAGTCTTGGAAGAGTGTCCTGCGGTCAGCGTCACGGTGAAGTAGTCTGGGAAGAGTGTCCTGCAGTCAGTTCTTGTTGAAAATCACAAGGGTGACATCACAAGACAGTGCAAAAGAGCGGCGGAGAGATCAGAACCAGCGGAAGTGCGGGGAAGCTTCAAAAAGTGATGTCAGCACAAAGGTGAGAGCTGATTGGTGAGTAGTGGGTAAGTGTTTTTTTCCATTTTTTTCTCCAGTTTAAAATAGATTAAGCTAAGGAAAAGTTAAGGGTTCTAGTTTTTATTTAAAGTACATAAATAATTTAACTTTTTTAACTATATTTAACTTAAAGTCAGGGTTTTTTTCAACTAGAGGCATGGCAGGGCAGCTCAGTCCTGTGTTATGTACTGCCTGCAACATGTGGGAAGCCCTAGACGCTCCTTGTGCTCTGACCAACCACGTGTGCAGGAAGTGCCACCAGCTGCAGCTACTTGAGCTCAGAGTTTCGGGGCTCAAGCAGCAGCTGGAGGCCCTGAGGTGCATCCATGAGGTGGAGAGTTTTTTGGTTAGCACATTTTTAGACGGAAGTGCAGACAGAGAGGGAATGGGTGACCATCAGTCAGAAGAAAGGTGTCAGGCAGGTAGGCAGGAAATTCCCAGGGTGCATGCTGCTCGAGAACCGTTTCTGTGTTGGAAAACAGTGAGAGTGACAGTTCCTTTGGGGAGTGCAGCCACGCTCATGGCACTGAGTGGCTCAGCTGCACAGGGGGAGAGGAAAAAGAGGGGAAGAGCAATAGTGGTAGGAGACTCGATAGTAAGGGGAACAGACAGGTGTTTCTGCAGCCGTAGACGTGACTCCAGGATGGTTTGTTGCCTCCCTGGTGCCAGGGTCAAGGAAGTCACTGAACGGCTGCAGGTCATTCTAAAAGAGGAGGGCAAACAGACAGAGATTATGGTACACATTGGTACCAACAACATAGGTAGAAAGAGGGATGAGGTCCTGCAAGCAGAATTTAGGGAACTAGGAAAAAGATTAAAAAACAGGACCTCAAAGGTAATAATCTCTGGATTACTTCAGGTGCCACGTGCTACTGAGTTTAAAATAGGAGGTTAGCCCGAATGAATGTGTGGCTGGAGAGATGGTGCAGGAGGGAGGGCTTTAGATTTCTGGGACATTGGGGCCATTTCTGGGGATGGTGGGACATGTACAAGGCGGATGGGTTGCACCTGAACTGGAATGGGACCAACATCCTTGCAGGGAGGTTTGCTCGTGCTGTTGGGGAGGGTTTAAACTAACTTGGTAGGGGGGATGGGATCCTGAGAGGAGGTTCAGCAGTGGATGATGCACAGCCAAAATTTGAAGAGAGAGTAAGTGAGTCTGGAAGGCATGGAAATTGTAGGGCCAGTTAAGGCACAAGGGAGCTTGGCAAGGTTGGATGGTATTTATTTTAATGCAAGGAGTCTGACAAATAAGGCAGATGAGTTAAGGGCACAAATTAACACGTGGAAATATGATGTCATTGCTGTCACAGAGACGTGGTTGAGAGAGGGGCAGGATTGGCAGTTCAATATTCCAGGATATAGGGTCTTTAGGCAAGACAGGGAAGGAGGTAAAAGAGGAGGGGGTATTGCAATATTGATCAAGGAATCAATTACAGCAGTAAGGAGGGATGACATCTTAGAAGGCTCCTCAAATGAAGCCATAAGGGTAGAACTGAAAAACAAAAAAAGAGCAATCACATTGCTGGGAGTATACTATAGGCCCCAAACAGTCAGAGAGAAATAGTAGAGCAGATATGTAGGCAAATTTCCGAGAAGTGTAAAAATAATAGGGTAGTAATAGTGGGAGATTTCAACTTCCCCAACATTAACTGGGTTAATTATAGTGTGGTAGGTTTAGAGGGAGTGGAATTCTTAAAATGCATCCAGGAAAGCTTTTTAAGCCAGTACATAGAAGGTCCTACAAGAGAGAGGACGGTCCTGGACTTAACTTTAGGGAATGAAGCCGGGCAATTGGTAGAGGTATCAGTGGGGGAGCATTTTGCAGATAGTGATCATAACTCCGTCAGATTCAAGATTGTTATGGAAAAGGACAAGAATGGGCCAGAAATCAGAGTTCTAAATTGGAGGGGGAAGGCTGATTTTAATAAGACCAGATATGATTTGGCCAGAGTGAACTGGAAGCAGCTACTTTTAGGTAAATCTGCATCAGAGCAGTGGGACTCATTCAAGAAGGAAATAGGGAGAGTACAGGGCTAACATATTCCAGTAAAGACAAAGGGTGGGACCAACAAATCCAGGGAACTCTGGATGTCGAGGAAATACAGGATCGGATAAAGAGAAAAAGAGAGGCTTATGGCAGATACCGAGGGCTCAAAACAGTGGAAGCCCTAGAGGAGTATAGAATCTGTAGGGGGGATCTTAGAAAGGAAATTAGGATAGCACAAAGGGGGCATGAAAAATCATTGGCAGGTAAAATAAAGGAAAGTTCAAACTTATTTTACAAGTACATTAAGAGTAAAAGGATAACTAGGGAAAGACCATTAAGGACCATAGTGGTAATTTGTGGAGCCGGAAGACGTAGGTAGGGTTCTAAATGAATACTTTGTGTCGGTGTTCACAAGTGAGAGGGACGATGTAGGTATGGAAATCAGGCAGAAGGACTATGATATAATTAAAGAAATTAGCATAGAAAGGGAGGAGGTTCTAAGTGGTCTGGCAGGTTTAAAAGTAGCTAAATCTCCAGGCCCGGATGAAATGTATCCCAGGCTGTTGAGTGAGGCAAGGGAGGAGATATCAGGGGCATTGGCAATAATTTTCTATGCCTCTCTGGCCACAGGAGAGGTGCCAGAGGATTGGAGGACAGCCAATGTGGTACCGTTATTGAAGAAGGGAGGAAGGGATAAACCAGGGAATTACAGGCCAATCAGTCTAACCTTAATGGTGAGGAAACAATTGGAAGCAATTCTGAGGGACAGAATTAATCTACACTTGGAGAAGCAGGGATTAATCAAGGACAGTCAGCGTGGTTTTGTTAAGGGGAGGTCATGTCTGACCAATCTGATTGAATTTTTCGAAAATGTGACCAGATGTGTAGATGAGGGCAATACAATTGATGTAGTCGACTTGGACTTCAGCAAGGCTTTTGATAAAGTCCCGCATGGGAGACTGACAACGAAGGTAAGAGCCCATGGAATCCAAGGCAATTTGGCAAATTGGATCCAGAATTGGCTGAGTGGCAGAAAGCAGAGGGTGATGGTTGAGGGTTGTTTTTGTGACTGGATGCCTGTGTCCTGTGGGGTTCCACAGGGATTGGTGTTGGGTCCCTTGCTGTTTGTGGTATATATAAACAATTTAGATTTGAATGTAGGAGGGTTGATCAGTAAGTTCATGGATGACACAAAAATTGGTGAGGTGGTAACTAGTGAGGAGGATAGCCTTTGATTACAGGAGGATGTAGAAGGGCTGGTCAGATGGGCTGATCAGTGGCAAATGGAATTTAATCCGAATAATTGTGAGGTGATGCACTTGGATAGGACAAACAAGGCACGGGAATACACGATGAATGGTAGGACCCTGGGAAGTACCGAGGATCAGAAGGACCTTGGTGTGTATGTCCACCGGTCCCTTAAAGTAGCGGGAAAGGTAGGTAAGGTGGTTAAGAAGGCGTATGGGATACTTGCCTTTGTTAGCCGAAGCATAGAATATAAGAGCAGGGAGGATATGCTGGAACTGTATAAAACGCTGATTAGGCCACAGCTGGAGTATTGTGTGCAGTTCCGGAATCTGCATTATAGGAAGGATGTGATTGCACTAGGGAGAGTGCAGAGGAGATTTAGCAGGATGTTGCCTGGGCTGGAGAGTTTTAGTTATGAGGAGAGATGGGATAGACTGGGGTTATTTTCCCTGGAGCAGAGGAGATTGAGGGGGAACATGATTGAGGTGTATAAAATTAGGAGGAGCATAGATAGGGTAGACAGGAAGGAACTTTTCTCCTTGGTGGGAGGATCAATAACCAGGGGGCATAGATTTAAGGTAAGGGGCAAGAGGTTTAGAGGGGATGTGAGGAAGAATTTTTTCACCCAGAGGGTGGTGGGAATCTGGAACTCACTGCCTGAAAGGGTGGTAGAGGCAGAAACCCTCATAACATTTAAGAATTATTTGGATGTGTACTTGCAACGCCATGGCATACAAGGCTATGGACCTCATGCTGGAAAATAGGATTAGAATAGTTAGGTACTTGGTTGACCGGCGCAGACTCGATAGGCCAAAGGACCTTTTTCTGTGCTGTAGACCTCTTTGGCTCTATGACTCTAAAGCTGCAGCACAGACATGATGGGCTGAATAGTCTCCTTTGCTGTATTCTTCTATATTTCCTCCAGTCTGTGAACTCATGTATTAATATTTCAACAAAGAATTGTCTAGCCACTATGCGGAATTGAATCCATTTATGTGTACAGGCAGAAGAGTTAACTACAATGTCTAAAACAAAAACAAAAACAGAATTACCTGGAAAAACTCAGCAGGTCTGGCAGCATCGGCGGAGAAGAAAAGAGTTGACATTTCGAGTCCTCATGACCCTTCGACAGAACTTGAGTTCGAGTCCAAGAAAGAGTTGAAATATAAGCTGGTTTAAGGTGTGTGTGGGGGGCGGAGAGAGAGAGAGAGAGAGAGAGAGACAAGTGGAGGGGGTGTGGTTGTAGGGACAAACAAACAGTGGTAGAAGCAGATCATCAAAAGATGTCAACAACAATAGTACAAAAGAACACATAGGTGTTAAAGTTAAAGTTGGTGATATTATCTAAACAAATGTGCTAATTAAGAATGGATGGTAGGGCACTCAAGGTATAGCTCTAGTGGGGGTGGTTTTTTTTTTAAATAATGGAAATAGGTGGGAAAAGGAAAATCTTTATAATTTATTGGAAAAAAAAAGGAAGGGGGAAACAGAAAGGGGGTGGGATGGGGGAGGGAGCTCACGACCTAAAGTTGTTGAATTCAATATTCAGTCCAGAAGGCTGTAAAGTGCCTAGTCGGAAGATGAGGTGTTGTTCCTCCAGTTTGCGTTGGGCTTCACTGGAACAATGCAGCAAGCCAAGGACAGACATGTAGGCAAGAGAGCAGGGTGGAGTGTTAAAATGGCAAGCGACAGGGAGGTTTGGGTCATTCTTGCAGACAGACCGCAGGTGTTCTGCAAAGCGGTCACCCAGTTTACGTTTGGTCTCTCCAATGTAGAGGAGACCACAGTTTTTCCAGGTAATTCTGTTTTTGTTTTTGTTTTGGATTTCCAGCATCCGCAGTTTTTTTGTTTTTATAACTACAATGTCTAGTTGTCTGACATTGAAATTTTCATGCAGCTGGATCCATCTGTGTTTTTGTAACAGAAATAAAGGAACTTTCTCAACTACAACTAGCTAAGCCCATTGTTTTAAAATTCTATATCTATTTAAAATTGTATAAAATTAATTCAAAAATATTTTCTGATGGTAGTAGAGTCAGCCTAACTAGGAAAATATTGTTTTTCTGCTTCAAAGTCTTGTACTTTGAAGTCTCAGCTTTGGCTTAGTTCAGTGATCTTCACTATTTTTCAAGCAAGGGCCACTTTAGCAAAAAGAACCTGCAATGTGAGAGCCACATCAACTACTTTACTAAATAATCATTGCTTACTACTCCATCATGGTGTAATGTTACAGAGCGACGCATGTATCTGAAACAAATTCATGTACTTTAAATAAATACATGCGTATTTATTTTTAAGTCGTGGTTGTGTTCCTGAAACCATGACTTTGTGAAACAATTTTAAGTGAGTCATTGGTTCTCTCAGGGTTCATTGTTAAAACTGTAGTTATGTTCTATAGGAACTTTCTTACCAGAAAAAACAAATATTAAAACATTATATCATCTGAGTTGCAATATTCTACATTGCTAAATTCCTACATTGGTAAATGAAATATCTTTTAAAATAAATTAAGTTTAAAGATGTAAAGAAAAATGTAACTTCGTACTTGTCACCTCCTGTCTGCCACCAATCCTGCTTCCTGAACCTCTTGGTCCCTGATCCTCCTGGTCGCTGCAGATCCTCCTCCTCCCCAACCCTCAGCATTGTGGTCTTTCCCCCTACTTTGACCTTTGAAGTGCAGCCTCTTTGCCTTCTCTGACCCACCCTCTCACAGAACCTCCCACTCCCTGACTCACCCTCTCGCCCCTTCCCTCTCCTGGACATGCGTTCTTGTTCAAGATCCTGCCGCAACTCAGAGGTTGGGGAGTGGCAAGAGGCTGCTCCAAAGCGGCACCAGGCCAGTCACATTGGAAACGACATTAAAACAAATCTCATGACGCTGAAAGAGATTACAGGAAAGGGAGATTCGGGAAGCTGCACTTGGTGAGGATTGGAGCCACCACTGGCTCGCAGGCCTTGCAACAAAGAACAATAGGTTAGTTGATAGCGCTCTTGCCTCTGAGTCAGAAAAGCCTGAGTTCAAGTCCCACTCCAAAGATTTGAATACATAATCTAGTGTAACACATCAGTGTAGTTCTGAGGGAGTGCAGCATAGTAGGAGGTGCCATCTTTCAGCTGAGACGTTAATCCAGATCCCGTTAGTCCTCTCAGGTGAATGTAAAGAAAAATCCCATGGCCCTGCTTAAAGAAGGGCAGGGGAAATCTCCCTGGTCTCCTGGCTAATATTTATTCCTCAAATAATATTATTAAAACAGATGATCTAGTCATTTACCTCATTATTGTTTGTGGGACCTTGCCATACCTAAATTGGCTGCTGTATTTTCCTATATAATAGTGACTACACTTCACAAGTGGCTGTAAAACAATTAGCAATATCCTAACTTGGTAAAAGGTACTTATATAAATGCAAGTTCTTTTTCTCTTCTTTTGCCCTCTTCAGTTCTTCTTTTGCTGAATTGATCCTGGGGAGACTATTTTTTTCCAATACATGGAACAAAAATTGCTTTGATCATGAAACCTGGGTTACATGTTTTTGGCCTGCCCATCTATTTAATTTTATAATAAGTGGCTGCAAGCTGACTTTAGTACATAGTTTTATTGTTAAATTTACAGAGTGCAGAGAAGAGAGACAGCGCATCATAGAGGAAGAAAAAGCCAGAAGAACACCCATACCAACTTTTGTGAAATTTTCTGCTCAGAGATCTACAAATGAATCTGGTTTCCCCAACAGTCATGTTCTGGATGCTCTCCATGAAGATCAAAGCTCTTCAAAAGCCCTTCCATCAGATGACAAGAACACACCATCTAGTTGGGCTATTTCAAGAGAAGAAAGTAAAAGACCAGCGGACATTTGGGCTTCTGTGCAGCAAAAGAGGAAGAATTCAGAGGACACCAGTGTGAGTGGGTATTTTCGGAAGAACACCAGTCTGGGTGATCTAAGGCAGTCCCCTGCTACAGCAAAGAAACTGGACAAGCTGGTCAGTGAGATCCGAAGGGAAACCAATGTGATCATTCCTGAACGTGATCGGAAGATTGCAGCATTAATGCTGGTTAAACATCAGGAAGAACAGGAGAGGCTGGAACAGTGTCTCAAAGCCCAGCAGTTCTGGGATAAACTGAAGAGGGCAGAAAGATTAGCACAAATGAAGCAGGAGGCTGAAAGGCAAAAGGGCTTAATCAAGAGTATTGGCAGGTAACTACATTAAACATTATATTGTATTTTTGTTATGAGGCTTGTTTAGCCTATTGGCACCATACATAGCTGCTTTAATGTATGCCTCTGTGATTCTTCTGTGATGCTCTTAATTAAGGTATGTGATTTATTATCACTAAGCAACTCAAACTCTCATTCTCCCTACTTCTAGGATTTCTTATGCAAAATTCCAGTCCATGGGCAAAAAATTGTTCCACGCACAATAAATATAGAAAATCATGAGATGTGCACCATGTCAAATCAATTGTCCTATATTTAAATTATCACCACAAATTATTCCCTCTCCCTCATCTACCTCCCTCAGAGGGAGATGTCTCGAGTACAGAGCTTCCCAAACTATTTTCCAATGTGACCCCATTTTAGCATTTGAAAATTAATATGATTTCAGATGCTAACAAAAACAAAACCACAATAAAGCAGCTTAGTAACATTCAGTATATAATTATTAGGGTTTGCGTATTATAGATCAATATATAATCCACGAAATAAGTATGAAAATCTGTGTTTTAAAGTATTTTGTAAAAATGTCATTATGTAAGTTTCAGTCAAGCTCTCTATACCCCTGGTGATAGAAAGTTCAGTGAAAGCCCTCACTTTCTGCTTCCTGGCCCAGGATAACCGCACATGCGCTGTGCTGCGCCTTACCCCCTATAAAAATGGCAGCTGCACATGCGCCCTGCTACACATGTGCCGTGCTGCACATTACCCATTATAAAATGGCAGCTGCACATGCGCCATGCTGCACATTACCCCCTATAAAAATGGCAGCTGCACATCTGCTGTGCTGCATATTAAACCTTGGAACCATAGAAAAGTTACAGCACAGAAGGAGGCCATTCAGCCCATCTTGTCCATGCCAGCCCGAGGACACCCAGGTGCCCTTTCTAATCCCACCTTCCTGCACCCGGCCCATAGCCTGGCAGCTAACAGCACTTAAGGTGCAGATCCAGGTACTTTTTAAAAGAGTTTAGAGTTTCTGCCTCTACCGCTATCTTGGGCAGCGAATTCCAGACACACACTACCTTCTGCATAAAAAAGTTCTTCCTCATGACCCCCTACACCTTCTGCCACTTCTCTTGAATCTATGTCCCCAGTTCTAGAATTCTCCACCAAGGGAAACAATTTTATCCTGTCCACTCTACCTATTCCCCTCATAATTTTGTACACCTCAATCAAGTCACCTCTCAGCCTTCTTTGTTCTAAGGAAAATAACCCCAACCTATCCAATCTCTCCTCGTAGCTACACTTTTCTAACCCTGGCAACGTTCTTGTAAACCTCCTCTGCACTCTCTCCAGAGCCATTACGTCCTTCCTGTAATGTGGTGACCAGAACTGCACACAATACTCCAGTTGTGGCCTCACCAGTGTTTTACACAATTCCAACATTATATCCTTACTTTTATATTCTATACCTCTGCCAATGAAGGAGAACATTCCATATGCCTTCTTTACAACCTTGTCTACTTGAACATATTGCCCTCTATAAAGATGCCAGCCGCACATGTACCCTGATGCACTTTGCTCCATATAAAGATGGCAGCAGTTAACCTTGGTCTGCCACTGGGAGAGGTCCTGCAGCTGCTGCCCTGCTTAGGGTTTTGTGGCCTACACAAGATGTTTATGGAACCTGTCTGCCCACCCACCAGCTCCATCACTCTCCTCCACCACATGTCTGAGAGTGACTGAGAGAGGAGCAGTGCAAGGCAGGGCTGGCCGTCTCCTTTCAGTGCAGAATGCAGTTTCCAAGGAGTGGAAGCTTGTGACCCCACTCACTGCTTCGTGACAGTGTTGCAACTTACAGCTTGGGAAGCACTGCAATAGTACTTGGCACAAGCCAAGGTTTGAAGAAAGTTCGTGGATATGGTATGATAATTTTGCATGCTTACCATTATCTTATTGAAATTCCAAGGGTTTAGTAGCTGAAAATTTCAAAATTGTTACACTTTACTGAAATCTTTGTGACATTTTAGCTGTCCCTCTTCATTCATTGTCTACGAGTTTTGGGTTGAAAATGCTGACCAGTTGAATATAATTATGAAAGTCTATTTTTCTTTTTAATATGTTAAAGATTTTAAGTGATTGATTGGCCTTCAGACTGCCAGAAAGCTATGTTTTTTCAACACCGATTGGAAAATTTGAAGATATGCTACATTCAGGTTACCTGGCTTGGCATTGCACAGATCAGTAACTGAATAGAGTGGCAATCAGAGAAAGGTCAGAAAACTGAATTATGTGAAAAGACTTAGAAAACGTTTGAATCATCAGCCTTGAAAGGAGGAAGATGAATGACTTTCTGATGAAAGGTCATTGACCTGAAACATTAACCGTACCTTTCTCTGTCCACAGTTGCTGCCTGATTGTGATGCAGCATTTTCTGTTTTAATTTTAAATGAGTGGGAATTTTACAGATGTAAACTAACTAGATATCCTTTTGATCAAGTTAAAGCATGGCTGTTGGATAAAGGGAGTTGGAAACAAACTTGGGAAAAGGCAAGGCTGGAAAGCGTTTTACACAGTAATAATTACTTGGAATAGTCTTCTGGGTAGGATAGCAGAAGCAAGAGTCTGGAGTCATGCAAGAGAGGGTTAAATTCAGTGTTGGGGAGAAGAATTGTAGGTTCTGTGATAGAATGAGCTGATTGAATGGCTTCTCATCCAGACTTGCCTTTGTGAACCCATGTACTTTCACTTCATGGTATTGACTGTTGTTGCAGTGAATACTTTCAAGTCCCCTCCATAGCCTTGCCCCTCCCTATCTCTATAATCTCCTCCAGTCCCACAACCTTTCTAGATATCTGTGGCCCTCTAATTATGGCCACTTGAGCGTTGCCGATTTTAATTTCTCCATCATTAGTGGCTGTGCCTTCAGTTGTCAAGGCCCTAAGCTCTGAAATTCCCTCTATAACCCTCTCTGCCTCTATCTCTTCAAGATGCTCCTTAAAACATAGACTAAGTTTTTGGCCATCTGTCCTAATATTGCCTTATGTGGCTCAGTGTCCAATTTTGCTTCATGATGCTCGTTGTGAAGTGTTTCGGATCATTTTTTACAGTTAAGCTGCACACACCAGATAATAATCCATTTGATTACATTGATACTATTCCTTTTATCCCAACAACCCTTACAGATGCAAAGCCCCATTGGAGATTTACCACTACCTCAACACCAAGGTTTCTTGCTTGGGTTAGCTCAGTTTCAAACAGTTTTCTTCTGTCAAACTGCTAACTGTTTACTAGATGCTTTTCTTCAGCTGGTATTTCTCCCTGAGACACCCAAAAACCTCGCACTATGAACTCACTATTATTTCAACTTCAGGGTAAATCCACAAGTTCCCTAAACTCATAAGAGAGACTTTAACCAGGTTTCTTTCAATAAACAAATTTATTATAAAATCAGTGTTGTTGAATAGAAAGGCAAAACTTATTAACATGTAGTTTGGAATATGAAAGTATACTAATTACTTTTTCGAGATACCCTAAGTCTCTCTCACACAGCCACAGACACACACATACACACACCAATAATAAAATAAAAATAAAGGAACTTTGTGAAAGGCTAAAAGTCAATGGTTCAAGGGAAAAGGAAAAATGGTTGAGTCCTTGAAATGGCATCCAGGTTATACGGTTGGTGCCTCAGCGCTGATCTGTGAAACAGTTGATGACTCTTGCACTGCTTGCTGGCGGGCTCCAGGAGCACCTGCAGGTACTCTATTCCAGCACATAGCAACTCAGGAACAGCTTATATTCACTTGCGAATGTGAACTGGCTCTGGATTGCAAAAAGGCTGCTGTCTTCCTTTCACAAGCAGTTGGACTTTTTCTCTTCTCAAAAGCAAAACCAATTTTTATACACAGTTTTTCCAGGTAAGGTTTTTTTCAGAGCCATAAACTACCATGTGACCCCTTTTGTACACAGTCCACCAGGGTCAAGAGGTTTCCAGCTTTTTAAAAGCTGTTTAAGGATGTAAAAGGATGCTTTTTTCCAGAAATAGCAGCCAGAGTCCTACATTAACCCTTTAAGAATGTTCTTAGTCCTTGAAGATGAACCATTTGCTGTGATTAAAGTGTTTGTGACAATGTATACAAACAGTGACACAGATTTCCCGGCACCCAGCTCACAAAAACCTCTAAATGAAACTAAAACCAGGTTTCACTTTTCTTAACACCCAAATACAAAATATAAATTAACCTTAAAGCTATACATTGTTCCAAACACAAGTTAAACCGAAGTCTCTCTAAGTTCTGCACATAGCAATAAATTCATCATCTGAGGCAATCTCAATATGGCAGCACCAAATATTAGCTCTATAAGTTTTGAGTAGCAACTAAAATTGACATCATGTGCATACCTTCTTTCAGCGTACAATAATTTACCATAAGGATTTAAGTGTACTTGTAAAAGGTTAATTATTTTGTAGCCTCTTAATAGTAATACTGTTAAGTACTGCATCATATTTATGAAATAAAATGTTAGAACTGCTTTTCAAGATGTTTTCCTCGATGCTACCCCCTTTTCTCCATAAAAGTGGTCTATTTTAGCTCAGCATTCGTTATGGCGTCTAGTCCCACTCCAGAGACTGACTTACGTATGAACATATGAACATACGGATTAGGAGCAGGATCTTGGTCCCTCGAGTCTGCTTCGCCATTCAATAAGATCATGGCTGATCTGAATGTAACCTCAACCTCACAATCCTGCCTACCCCGGATAACCTTTCGCTTGTTAATCAAGAATCTATTTAGCTCTGCCTTAAAAATATTCAAAGACTCTGCTTCCACTGCCTTTTGAGGAAGAGATTTCCGAAGACTTGCTACCCCCTGAGGGAGAAAATTTCTCCTCATCTCTGTCTCAAATGAGCGATGCCTTATTTTTAAACATAGAGACTAGGAGCAGGAATAGGCCATTCTGTCCTTCGAGCCTGCTCCACCATTCAGTATGATCATGGCTGATCTTCTATCTCAACGCCATATTCCCGCTTTCCCTGCATACCCCTTGATGCCCCTAATATCCAAAAATTTATCAATTTCTTTCTTGAATATACTCAGTGACCCTCCACAGCCTTCTGTGTCAGAGCATTCTACAGGTTGACCACCCTCTGAGTGAAGAAATCTTTCTTCATCTCAGTCCTAAACGGCCTCCCCTGTATGCTGAGACTGTGGCCCCTGGTTCTAGACTCCACAACCAGGGAAAACATCCTCCCTGCATCCAGTCTGTCTAGCCCTGTTAGAATTTTATACATTTCAATCAGACTCCCTCTCATTCTTCTAAACTCTAGTGAATACAGGCCCAGTCGATCCAATCTTTCCTCATAAGACAATCCTGACATCCCCGGTATCAGCCCTGTGAACGTTCGCTGCACTCCCTATCTGGCATATATATTCTTTCTTAGGTAGGGAGACCAAAACTGCATGCAATACTCCAGGTGTGGTCTCACCAAGGCCCTGCAGTAAGTCTTCTCTACTTCTGAACTCAAATCCTCTTGCAATGAAGGCCAACATACTATTTGCCTTCCTAGTTGCTTGTTGCACCTGCCTGTTTAGTTTCATTGACTGGTGTACAAGGACACCCAGATCCCTTTGTACATCCACACTTCCCAATATATCACCAGTTAAATATGGAAAGACCAGCTCACCAGTCTTGAACAACCCCCAGCGATGGAAATTCTACGGGATGAAAGCCTTCTCCCAGGAGCTAGTTGCAACTGGGCAACCTGGAAGTGCCTTAACTGACTTAGGACTGGTGTAGGTCGTTCAAGGGTGTCACTAAGCAAATGGGGATATACAACCAGCCCGACAACTTGTGAATGTGGAACTGAACCACAGACTATGCAACATCTCCTGCAATGCCTATCGCTAGAGGAACCCTGCACTGTTGCAGCTCTTGCCGAATTCAACAAGGCGCAAAAATGTGTCCAGTTCTGGCTGGGGCATGTATAGACTATCCGTGGACACGATAAGAAGAAGACCAGTTAAATAGTGCTCTGCCTTTCTGTTTTTCACACCAAAGCATATAACTTCACATTTATCCACGTTATACTGCATCTGCCATGTGTTTGCCCACACACACACAACTAGTCTAAATTGCCCTGAAGCCTCCTCGCATCCTCCTCACAACTCCCAACCCCATCCAGTTTTGTGTCATCAGCAAACTTGGAAATATTGCATTTGGTTCCCTCATCCAAGTCATTTATATATATCATGAATAGCTGGAGCCCAAGCACTGATCTCTGCTGTGCACCACTAGTGCCTACCACCTGGAAAAAGACCCATTTATTCCCACTCTCCGTTTGCGGTCTGTCAACCAATTCTTGATCCATGTCAGTTCATTACCCCCAATCTCATGTACTTTAATTTTGCCCACTAGCCTCTTATGTGGGACCTTATCAAAAGCCTTCTTAAAATCCAAATACACCATATCCACCGATTCTCCCTTATCTATTCTACGAATTACATCCACAAAAAACTCCAGTAGATAGTTAAGCATGATTTCCCTTTCAGAAATCCATGCTGACTTTGTCTAATCCTGTTAATGCTTTCCAAGTGTTCTGCTGCCACGTCTTTTATAATAAACTCTAGCATTTTCCCCACTACTGATAAGCTAACTGGTCTGTAATTTTCTGTTTTTTCTTTCCCCCCTTTTTAAATAGTGGGGTTGCATTTGCTACCCTCCAATCTGTAGGAATTGCTCCAGAGTCTGTAGAATTTTGGAAGATGACCACCAATGCATCCAATATTTCCAGGGACACTTCGTTTAGTACTCTGGGTTGTAGACTATCAGGCCCTGGGGATTTTTCAGCCTTTAACCCCATTAATTTCTCTAGCACCATTTTATTTTCGCATACTGATTTTCTTCAATTCCTTCCTCTCACTAGACCCTTGGCTCCCTAACATTTCTGGGAAATTATTTGTGTCCTCTTTTGTGAAGAAGGAACCAAAATATGTGTTCAACTCTTCTGCCATTTCTTTGTTCCCCATTATAACTTCCCCCGTTTCTGACTGTAAGGGACCTACATTCATCTTCACTAATCTTTTCCTCTTCACATGTTTATAGAAGCTTTTACAGTCAGTTTTTATGTTCCTTGCAAGGTTATTCTCATATTCCATTTTCCCCTTCTTGATCATCTTTTTGTCCATTTTTGCTGAATTCTAAGCTGCTCCCAATCCTCAGGCTTGCTGCTTTTTCTGGCAATTTTATATGTCCCCTCTTTGCATCTAATACTATTCCTAATTTCTTTTGTAAGCCATGGTTGAGCCACATTACCTGTATTATTTTTGCGCCAGAGAGGAATGAATAATTGTTGTAATTAATGCATACGCTCCTTAAATATTAGCCATTGCCTATCCACAGTCAACCCTTTCAGTAAGGTTCCCCAATCCATCATTGCCAACTCATGCCTCATACCCTCATAGTTCCCTTTATTTAGATTCAGGACCCTAGTTTCGATTTCAACTTCTCCACTCTCCATCTTAATGGACAGTTCTATCATTTTAAGGTCGCTCTTCCCCAAGGGACCCGCACGACAAGATTATTAATTAATCCTTTCTCATTGCACGATACCCAGTCTAGGATAGCCTACTCTCTAGTTGGTTCCTCAACATATTGGTCTAAAAAAACCATCACATACACACTCCAGGAAATTCTCCTCCACAGTTTTATTGCTAGTTTGGTTTGTCCAATCTATACGTCGATTTAAGTCATCCATGATTACAGTTGCACCCCTGTTGAATGCCTTCCATTACATTTCCATTACTGTTTGGGGGCCTATACAATCCCCATCAATGTTTTCTGCCCCTTGGTGTCTCTACCCAAACAGATTCCCTATCATGATTTTCTGAGCCAATATTCTTCCTCACTATTGCATTAACTTCCTCCTTTACTAACATTGCTACCCCACCTCCTTTCCCTATTTGTCTGTCCTTCCTAAATATTGAATACCCCGGGATGTTCAGTTCCTATCCTACCCTGCAGCATGTCTCCGTAATTACAACTATATCATGATCGTTTATACCTATTTGTGCTGTTAATTTATCTATCTTATTGTGAACGCATTAAGATACAAAATCTTTAGACTTCTCTTTTTAACCTTGTTAGTCATCTTGGCTTTATTTTGCACTATAACCCCATTTGTTTTACACCCTTGTTTTTTCTGCCTTCCACTTTTGCTTCTTACTTTTCTGTCTTTTGTTTCTATCCTTGTTTCCCCCTCCTCTGTCTCCCTGCTCAGGTTCCCATACCCCTGCCATTCACCCCTAGTTCTAGATTCTCCCACAAGAGAAAACATCCTCTCCACATCCACCCTCTCAAGACCCCTCGGGATCTTAAAGGTTTCAATCAAGTTGCCTCTTACTCTTCTAAATTCCAGTGGATACAAGTGTAACCTGTCCGACTTTTTCTCATAAGACAACCTGCCCATTCCTGGTATTAGTCTAGTAAACCTTCTCTGAACTGCTTCTAATGCATTTACATCTTTCCTTAAATAAGAAGGTCGGCGCTGTATACAATACTCCAGATGTGGTCTCACCAGTGCCCTATGTAACTGAATCATAACTTCCCTACTTTTGTAAGCAATTAATTATATTTATTGTAATCACAAGAAATGATAATTAGCTTTCCTAATTACTTACTGTACCTGCAAACTAGCCTTTTGTGATTCATGCACCAGAACACGAATATACATCTGAATCTCAGAGCTCTGCAATCTCTCACCATCTAGATAATATGCTTCTTTTTTATTCTTCCTACCAAAATTAACAATTTCACATTTGCCCTCATTATACTTCATTTTCCAGATCTTTTCCCACTCACTTAACCTATCAATATCTTTTTGTAGCCTCCTTATGTCCTCATCACAGCTTACTTTCTTACCTAATGTTACCTGTATCATCAGCAAATTTGGCAACCATCCCATCCATCCCTTCACCTAAGTCATTAATATAGTTCAGGTCCTAGCTCTGTTCCCTGTGGCACACCGCTCGTCACATTCTGCCAACCAGAGAAAGACCTGTCGGGGGGTCATGGGGACTTGGAGCGTCGGTTCTTTTCTTCTCCGCCGATGCTGCCGGACCTGCTGAGTTTTTCCAGGTGGTTCTGTTTTTGTTTTGGATTTCCAGCATCCACAGTTTTTTTGTTTTTATCTCTGTGTTTAATTGACTGCCACTGCTTTTCAAGAAATGCCTACCTCCTTGAAGAAGTTCTGTTCGTCTCTGCGACAAGATTTCCGTATCTCTCTTTTGCCTTGCTCACCTTCATTGCTTTCCATTTCTCTCCTGGTGTTTGACAAGGTGTTTACTAAAACCCGCTTTCACAGCCATATCTCCTTTCTCAGTGACTGTCTCCGTCTCCGACTTACCCCACGTGGATTTCAACTGAAATTCCACCCCTCATGTTTCGAACCCACCCAGGATTACAGGTATCTCCGGGACATAAAACGTTTCTCGGACTGCTGTTCCCGTCACATTCTGAGATCCACACTCAGTGCCATGCGCCGCCATATGAACACACTCGACCTCTCCCTCCAGCAGCACCGCCGTACCCTTTTTCAAAGCTGCGCGTGCCCCCAGTTTCATTTTATTCTTCGGCTCATCCGACGCCTCAACAAGAAACTTTTTCTCTTTCTCTCAAGTGCTAAGGAACGCAAGCTCCAACAACTCATCGACACCAACACCCATCTAGGACCCTCCACCCCTGCCTGTCCCTCCGTCCCCACCCCATCTTCCAATCCCAGCCCCAGCCGTGTATTCACTATACCCCCTGACCTTCCCCTCTCCGATGCTGAACATTCAGTGCTCAGCAAAGGATTTAGTTTCATACCCTTACGCCCTCACCTCAATGAATTTCGGGCTCGGCATGATGCTGAACTCTTCTTCCGCCGTCTTCGTCTCCGGGCTCACTTCTTTGGGCAGGAGTCCTCTCCCCGTTCAACGGATCCTTTTACCCACCTCCAATATTCTCCCTCCACCTGGACCCCTCCCTCTGGATTCTTACCTTCTCTTGATCTCTTCATTGAGTACTGTCGGCGCGACATTAGTCGTCTCAATTTCTCTGCTCCTCTCACCCATTCTAATCTCTCTCTCTCTCTGAACTTACTGCACTCCATTCTCTCAGGTCCAACCCTGACATTGTCATCAAACCTGCTGACAAGGGTGGTGCTGTTGTTGTCTGGCGCACTGACCTCTACCTCGCGGAGGCTGAGCGTCAACTCGCAGACACTTCCTCCTACCTCTCCCTGGACCATGACCCCACCACTGAACATCAAGCCATTGTTTCCAGGACTGTCACTGACTTCATCTCCTCTAGGGATCTTCCTCCCACAGCTTCCAACCTGATAGTCACCCAACCTCGGATGGCCAGCTTCTATCTCCTACCCAAAATCCACAAACAGAACTGCCCCGGTAGACCGATCATCTCAGCTTGCTCCTGCCCCTCGGAACTCATTTCTTGTTATCTTGACTCCCTTCTCTCTCCCCTTGTCCAGTCCCTTCCCACCTACATCCGTGATTCCTCTGACACCTTACGTCACATCAACAATTTCCAGTTCCCTGGCCCCAACCGCTTCCTCT
Organism: Carcharodon carcharias; assembly: GCF_017639515.1. Taxonomy (NCBI): domain Eukaryota; kingdom Metazoa; phylum Chordata; class Chondrichthyes; order Lamniformes; family Lamnidae; genus Carcharodon; species Carcharodon carcharias. The sequence continues at coordinate 23,349,982 of NC_054471.1, forward strand.
TCACCATGGACGTCCAATCCCTCTACACCTCCATCCCCCACCAGGATGGTCTGAGGGCCCTTAGCTTCTTCCTCGAACAGAGGCCTGAACAATTCCCATTCACCACTACTCTCCTCCATCTGGCTGAACTTGTTCTCACACTGAACAATTTCTCCTTCAACTCCTCTCACTTCCTCCAAATAAAAGGTGTGGCTATGGGTACCCGCATGGGCCCCAGCTATGCTTGTCTCTTTATGGGGTATGTGGAACATTCCTTATTCCAGTCCTACTCCGGCCCCCTCCCACAACTTTTTCTCCCGTACATCGATGATTACTTCAGTGCTGCTTCATGCTCTCATCGGGACTTGGAAAAATTTATTAATTTTGCTTCCAATCTCCACCCCTCCATCATTTTCACGTGGTCCATCTCTGACACTTCCCTTCCCTTCCTTGACCTCTCTGTCTCAATCTCTGGTGATAGACTGTCCACCAATATCCGTTACAAACCCACCGACTCCCACAGCTACCTCGCCTAAAGCTCCTCACACCCCGCTTCCTGTAAGGACTCCATCCCATTCCCTCAGTTCCTTCGCCTCCGTCGCATCTGTTCCGATGATGCTACCTTCAAAAACAGTTCCTCTGACATGTTCTCCTTCTTCCTTAACCGAGGTTTTCCACCCACGGTCGTTGACAGGGCCCTCAACCGTGTCCGGCCCATCTCCCACGCATCCGCCCTCACGCCTTCTCCTCCCTCCCAGAAACATGATAGGGTCCCCCTTGTCCTCACTTGTCCTCACTTATCACCCCACCAGCCTCCGCATTCAAAGGATCGTCCTCCGCCATTTCCACCAACTCCAGCATGATGCCACCACCAAACACATCTTCCCTTCACCCCCCTGTCGGCATTCCGTAGGGATCGTTCCCTCCGGGACACCCTGGTCCACTCCTCCATCACCCCCTGCTCCTCAACTCCCTCCTATGGCACTACCCCATGTCCACGCAAAAGATGCAACACCTGCCCCTTCACTTCCTCTCTCCTCACCGTCCAAGGGCCCAAATACTCCTTTCAAGTGAAGCAGCATTTCACTTGCATTTCCCTCAACTTAGTCTACTGCATTCATTGCTCCCAGTGTAGTCTCCTCTACATTGGAGAGACCAAACGTAAACTGGGTGACCGCTTTGCAGAACACCTGCGGTCTGTCCGCAAGAATGACCCAAACCTCCCTGCCGCTTGCCATTTTAACACTCCACCCTGCTCTCTTGCCCACATGTCTGTCCTTGGCTTGCTGCATTGTTCCAGTGAAGCCCAACGCAAACTGGAGGAACAACACCTCATCTTCCGACTAGGCACTTTACAGCCTTCTGGATTGAATATTGAATTCAACAACTTTAGGTCTTGAGCTCCCTCCTCCATCCCCACCCCCTTTCTGTTTCCCCCTTCCTTTTGTTTTTTTTCCAATAAATTATATAGATTTTTCTTTTCCCACCTATTTCCATTATTTTTAAATATTTTTAAATCTTTTATGCTCCCCTCACCCCCACTAGAGCTATACCTTGAGTGCCCTACCATCCATTCTTAATTAGCACATTCGTTTAGATAATATCACCAACTTTAACACCTATGTGTTCTTTTGTTCTGTTGTTTGTGACATCTTTTGATGATCTGCTTCTATCACTGCTTGTTTGTCCCTACAACCACACCAACCCCCTCCACTTCTCTCTCTCTCTCTCTTCCCCCCCCCCCCAACACACCTTAAACCAGCTTATATTTCAACTCTTTCTTGGACTCACTCAAGTTCTGTCGAAGGGTCATGAGGACTCGAAACGTCAACTCTTTTTTTCTCCGCCGATGCTGCCAGACCTGCTGAGTTTTTCCAGGTAATTCTGTTTTTGTTTCAGAGAAAGACCTGTTTATGCCACTCTGCTTCCTGTTAACCAGCCAATCTGCTATCCATGCCAATATGTTACCCCCTACACCATGAGCTTTTATTTTCCGCAGTAATCTTTGATGTGGAACTTATATCAAATGCCTTCTGGAAATCTAAGTACAGTACATCCACCAGTTCCACTTTATCCACAGCACATGTGACTCCATCAAAGAACTGTAATAAATTGGTAGAACATGATTTTCCTTTCACAAAACCATGTTGACTGCTTGATTGCCTTGAATTTTTCTAAGTGCCCTGCTATAACATCTTTATTAATAGCTTCTAGCATTTTCCCTGTGACAGATGTTAGGCTAACTGGCCTATAGCTTCCTGCTTTCTGTCTCCCTCCCTTTTTGAATTTTGCTATTTTCAATCTAATGGAGCCTTCCCCAATGCATCAACTATCTCACTAGCCACTTCTTTCAAAACCTTAGGGTGAAATCCACCCAGACCTGGTGCCAGCCCGCAGCCTGGTGTCTGCAATTTTCCCAGGTTCCTCCCTCGCTCCCATTTCCTGATTTACAACTATTTCCAGGATGTTACTTATGTCCTCTATAGTGAAGACCGAAGCAAAATATCTGTTTAATTCAACCTACATCTCCCTCCTTTCCATTATCAGTTCCCAGACGCACTCTGCATAGGACTAATGCTTAGTTTGTTAACCCTTTTCTTATTTAAATATTTATAGAAACTCTTACTATCCATCTTTATATTACTAGCTAGCTTTCTCTTGTTTCTCTTGACTTAAATGCATAACTCAAGGCTGACACTTCGGTGCAGTGCCGAGTGAGTGCTACCCTGTTGGTATGGATGAGGCATTAAACTGAGGCTTGTCTGCCTCTAAAGAGCTCTCCCATTGTTCTGCTCAACACTTAACTCTAAACTAACACCTAAACCACATAATATGGTCATTTATTTCATTGTTGTTTGTGAGACCATCCCCCTTTCCTGCATTACTAAATGAGTAAGTGACTATACTTCAAAAGTACTTTATTAGTTATAAAGTCCTCTGGAATGTCCTGAGATCAGAAAAGATAGTATAAACACAAGCATTTCTTTTCATAAATTGAATTTCATGTATTCACAGGTGGAGGAAAGAACGGGAAATGAGACAGTCTAAAATACAGCAGGAAGTAAAACAGATGGCTGAACTACGGGAGAAAGACGTGATTTCAAAAGAAAATAAGTGGAGAATGTTGGCCGAGAAACAGGAATTAAAGAAAAAGGAAAAATTAGAACAATCAAAATACGAAGCAGAAATCCGTAAACATCATCAAAATCAGTTACGGAAACAAACCGAAACCATCAAGCAAATTACCAAAGAGCAAGAAGTACAGGTTTCACAGGCAAAGCTGTCAAATGCTGCCCAGAAGCGGCTGGTGAAAGAAATGAGCGACCAGAACAAAATCAAACTGGAGAATGAGCACGAAAAGCTGAAGCATCTGATCCTGAAAAGGGAGATTGACCATCTAACCAAGGCAGAGGAGTTAATGGTGAGGATGTCACTGGAGCGGAAGCTTTTAAAATTCAAAGAAAATCACAAACTTCTAGTGGAAGAAAAAAAGAGAGGGCTGAAAGAAAAAGCAACCAAGGAGAAAAACCAGATCCTTCAAGCCAAGTCAAGGGCTGAAAAACTAGAACAGGAACAGAAGGAACGTAAGGAAGCATTGGCAGAAATCTCTGACCTCAAAATTGAACAGGCTCAGAAAACTGTGCTGAAGAGTGTCCAAAATAAAGCCCTTCAGTCCCAGAAGACCAGATCGGAGAAAGAGAAGATCCACCAGCAGATAAAAAAGAAGGTCGAGGAGAAAGAAGAATGGCACCGACAAGCAATGGAAGAAACTATTAAGAAGAAAGACAAGAGGAGTGAAGAAATTTTGAAAGTGAAGAAAGCAACCATTGAGGAGTCCCGTCAAGTTGCCCGGGCAGCCTTCCAAATGAGGGAACGAGTGAGGGAACAGATCAACAGCCGTTCCTTTGATCAAATGGCTATGGAAGCTGAGCTATGGGCAAGCTTGGTGAAAAAGATGGCTTACTAATGTTTGAGGGGAAAAAATGAAATCCCATCAATAGAATACCTGATTTAGTTCTTTATTAGTAATGCCCCTCTAAAAAGGGATTTTTTTTGTTTCGCTTGATGACACTGGGGCAACAAGTTAATTTTTTAGGAAAGGCATAAACATGGATGATTGTATTTCAGTGAATAGCAGACCATGAGGTAATGAATTTTCTCATAAAGAAGTTAAATATTCTGGGAATCCATTGTAAAATGGCTCTGTGGAATTTGATTGTGTTGTAGAATTATAGAATTTATTGAAATGTAAACATAACTCAAAGCTTTATCATGACCACATTTGTTCTACCAGTGTTGTGAAGCTGCAGAAAACAATGATCCTTTTGTTACTTGGAAGAATGTTTGTAAAATGTTTTACTTGTGCATGTTTTAATATTTGGGCAAATGCACAGGACAAGCCCTTATTGCTACACTATTCAGGAAACAAAATCAAAAAACTGTGAACTTTGAACCATCCATAAGTTATCTTTCTCATAAGAGTGAAAGGAAAACTGCGGCCAAATTCCCTTCTACAATAGTATTCAAACTTCTTATATTCTAGTGGATCTTCCATCACATTTGCTGATAGTAATTTGCAGGATGTGCTGTGTCTTAGTGTCTGTGTTGTCATCTCATCTCCTGAGTTTCTGGTAGCATCTTTCTCTTTGCCTTTCACTGTTGCTTTCTTTAAAATGCTCTCTTCTCTTTCTTGCTCTGCCAATTGTGAGAGGGTGGCAGGTATGCGTGTTGACCAGGGAAAGGACCGATAAAATTTGGATTGCAAGATGCAATTTGGCTGGAGCTGTGAGGAAAAATAATTTGAACTGGATAGAGTTTCCCTCCTTGTGTTCCCAATCCCACGTTTTGCCTTGTGCTCCAGCTCGTGCTCCATCCTAACGCGCTCCTATTCCCATTCTATCCAGTGCATTACAGCTGTCACATACCCCTCACAGCATGCTCTGTTCTCAATCTGGTTCACCCTTCTCACTTGCCCACATCCTTCGCCCTGAACTCTCTTTTCCTTTTCTTCCCTCGATCCCTTATCTCACTGGCCCCGCCACAGCCCATTCCAGCCCAACCCACCCCACAAATCTCCTCACAGACCCCAGCCCGTCCCCACCCTCGCCGGCCCCAGCCCGTCCCCACCCTCGCCGGCCCCAGCCCGTCCCCACCCTCGCCGGCCCCAGCCCGTCCCCACCCTCGCCGGCCCCAGCCCGTTCCTCCCGACTCCTCGCTGGCCCCACCCTGTTCCCCCCGCTGACGCCATCACCGGCCCCAGCGAGGACCCCCCTCTCACTGGCCCCAGCACCACCTCCCCCACCCCACACATCAGCCCCAGCCATTTCACACCACCCCCCTCACTGGCATCAGCCCATCTCTCAGCCCCCCCACCACACTGGCCCCAGCAGTTCCCCTCCCCTCCTCCCCCAGCCAGGCCCAGCCCGTTTCTCGCCCTCCCCCCTGACGCTCATCGGCCCTGGCCTGTCTCCACCCCACTCACTGGCAGCCCCCTCACAGGCCCCATCCCAGCACTACCCTCCCCACGTCACCAGCACAAGCCTGCCCATTCCCCAAATGGCCCCAATCAGTACCCCCCCACCTCATTGGCCCCGCCCCAGCCCATCTCCCCCCACTCCCCCGCTTGCCCCTGCCCCACCCACGCCGCTTGCCCCCCACTCACCCCTGCTCACTCCTCCCCTGCTTAACCCCCACCCCTGCTTGCTCCTGCAGCCCCTTCCCTGCTTATCCCCCTCCCCACTTAAACCCCTCCCCATCCCCTGCTTGCCTACATGTGACTCCAGACCCACTGCAATGTGGTTGACTCTTTTTAAAAAAGAAGGGATGGGAAATAAATGCTGGCCTAGCCAGCGATGCCCACAATCCATGAGTGAAATTCAAAGCCTCACAATTCCTTGTATGATTGTTTCCTTTGCTATCCCTTGCATTCAGTCTTTTGTCTATGGGCCCTTGTTCTGGGTTTCTTTACTATTAGAAGCAGTGTGTTTCTATCTATTCTGTGCCCCTTCCTCCCCTCTGCTCCGTTAACCCACCTCCCCTCTTCTGCTTCATTGTCCCTCACTTCATAATTTTAAATACTTGTATCATATCATTGTAGCAAGAGAAGACCCAACTTTTCAAGTCTTTTGTATTTCTTCAGTAACCTAGTGAATCTGAATTGTATGGTTTCTGGAGCTTCAATATCCTTCCTATAATTTGGAATTTAATATTGCTGACACTACTTTGAGGTCGTACTAAGATTTTATATAGCGCATCATTATCTCTTGAAAAGTATTTTTTAAAACAGCCTTTTCAACTTGAGGTGCTATAATTAATGTCCTGTGAACCTGTACCATCTCATCTCCTTTCTGTCTTGGAGTTTTCATTCCTGCTTTTATTGGATGATCTTAATTCTGTTGTTTTACCTCTTTATATTATTTAGGGTTGAGTTGTTTGGGAAGGGAGGAAAATTGCTTTGTACAATAAATATAAGTTATACAACAATTAGCAGAGATATCACTGAAGTTATGATATAGTTCTACAAACCAAAACTTCTGGAAATAAAAAGCTTTGCCAGTATCTGAAAATAGGAAAAAACAGCTCAATATTTTGGACATAGATCCCTCATGAAAGCTTGATTACAAACATTAAGCTGTTTTTTTTCTTTTGAGGAACCAGCTATGTTTTTACAGTAATTACTGTTTACATCAGATATCTGACACGTAGAGTTTTCTTTTATCTCCCATCATCTAATTATTTTACAGCGACAGTAGTGACATCAATACCATTTTGGAATGGTGTAAGATTGGAGCTGATTAACAATCTCTCCTTGTTGCAGTTCTAGGAGGCACGCCCTTGAGCATGCTACTTCGGCACAGCTGCGGCATAAATCTTTTCATTCTTATTATAGAAATATACAAAGAGACCATTTGGCACATCATGCCTGTACTAGCTCACTAAAAGAGCTATTGATTAGTCCCCCTCCCCTGGTCTTTCCCTATGACTCTACAATTTTTCCTTTTTTAAGTAGAGTCCTTTTGAAAGTTACTATTGAGACTGCTTCCACAAATCTTTAAAGCAGCTCATTCCAGATCATAACTCAAAAGCAAGAAAAAATACCCTTCATATCACCCTCAGCTTTTTTGCCAATTATCTAAATGTATCCTACGGTTGTCGACCTTTTTGCCAGTGGAATAGAAACAAACAGAAATTGCTGTAAAAAACTCAGCAGGTCTGCTAGCATCTGTGGAGAGAGAAAGAGAGTTAATGCTTCAAGTCCAATGACTCTTCTTTGGAACAGCCAGTGGACATGGGTTCTCATCTATCTACTCTGTCAAAACCCAAAATACTGGTATCTTGGAAGATACACTCAGAAAATGTGACGAATGGACATGGTACTTTGAGGGGTACACATAAGTAGAGGATTTGGAGATGTACATTAACCAATCCTCTAGCCATGCCATGCTAGTATATCACCTCCAAACCCATGAGCCCTTCTATGATAACCTTTATGTGGTACACTGTCAAATGTCTTTTGTACATACTACACCTACTGGTTCCTTTTTAGTTACATTCTTAAACACTAATACACTTGTCAGACACAATTTCTCTTTCATAATATCATGTTGACTCTGCGTAATCACATTATGATGTTCCAATTGCCTTGTTAACACATCCTTAATAATAGATTCCAGAAATTTTCCTGATGGCTGATGTCAGACTAATTGGCTTCTAAGTTTCCTGATTTCTCTCTCCCTTCTTCCTTTAATAGCAGGTTTACATTTGCTAACTTTTCAATCCACTGAGACTGTTCTAGAATCTAGGGAATTTTGAAATATTGCAACCAATGCATTCACACTGTCTGCAATCATCTCTTTTAGAACCCTAGGATGTAGGCCTACATCCTAGGGTTGAGGGAATTTGTTGGATTTTAATTCCATCAATTTATCCGGTAATTTTCTTCAACTGATATTAATTACTTTAAGTTCATCACTCTCATTAGCCCCTTCATTTTCAATTAGTGACTTCATACTGATGTATCAATCAGTATTTTGCGGTGAGTTTATCAGAGACTGGATGTCAGATAAACACAAGAGTGGATGGAGAGTTAGAGTTGGGTGTCATCAGTGTATACACAGAACCTGGTCCTGTGTCAGCAGGTGAGATCATTGAGGGGGGCATCATATAAATGTAGAGTTGGAGAGCTCCATGGAGAAAAATGTGGGACAGGAAGAAAAAGCATTGATTTTGAGTCTTAACTCAAGCATTGATGTCTGAGAACCTACTTAATAAAAGCTAAACACTCCCATCAGTAGAATGAGATTAAGAACAGATGTAACCCTCCAGCAAAAAAAGTAATTTTAGCCAATGAAACTGGGTGTAACTATTGTTAACAATGGCTAGAACCCCAATATGAAATTTCCTGCCAGGTACCCTATACTATGGACATCGACTTGTCCAAAAAACAAATGTAATTTTAATGTGCCAATTTGCAGCTGGCCACAGTTAATTTTTTTTTTGCTTTACAGTAAGCTGTGGCATTTCCAAGCGTTTTTGCTTGCTGCCAAGGACTGGGTTTATATCAGCATCTGTAGGATTAGTGAAAGTCCTCCACGAACATTACAGGGCCTACAATTGTAACTATATAACATTTATGACAGAGAACTGCATAAACATTAAGCCTAACCAACACATCAATGAAAGCAGATCCTTAGGTAGCTGATGGGCATGTCATGTGATATGGAGTAACCCCACTGACTGTTCCCCCTTGTCTTCCTGTAGGCAAGTACATGGCTTCTGCTTGGTATATCACCATGATGTAAATTACCAATCTTGGCTATACTAAGTAGAATGCTGCTGATGTGAAATCACTTACTATCATTCTGTGACATAGCCATGACCCACCTTTACTTTTTTTCCAATTATTACTTTCTGCCTTTTCATCAGGGCTTCTCTGTGCCATGAATTATTGTGCAGCCAAGAGCTGAACAGGTACAAAGCATCTGATAATACTCCATGTGGCGATGTCAGGTGAAGAAGAATTAGATTTTATTTTTACAGGTGCAGGTGAAGATAGGATTTTATTTTTTCAAATTACTCATGTCACATGGTGCTTGCTACAATTTCTGAGCCTGGATTGGGAACGTGTGTATGTGCATGTGAGAGAAGCAATTTCGGAAGCTGCTACTTTGCAGGCAGCTTGTATAGTTCAGCCTATCCACTCTCCCACTTGAGCCATCTTCCACCTGCAGTTTGAAGGAAAATCTATCAACCAATACATAGGTACCCTGCGACAAAAGCAAATTGTATATAGCATTTGTTTGGCTCGGCTTGACAACTGAAGCTAAAAATTTATTTTCAATATTTGTCATGTTACCAACCAGTTTACTGACAGTTTGTTTCCTCTTGAGTCACCTCAATGGAAGATTCACACAGCACCTATCATACACATTTTCTCATACTTTATGACTATAGTGTTGAACTAGGTGGGAACAATTGGTACAGTTATGTCCATGAGGATGAATAAATTATGTGAAACTACCAGCACACTGCCTGGGATTTTCTCTGGCAATAAGTACTTAGAAAATCGATAGTTCTTTCTGTACGCAAGCTGGTGTAAAAACTATTCTTCCTGTACACTAACAGACAAATTGCAGCATTAGCTTTTTAGTCAGCTTGGTAGTAGACTTATCTCTGGGCCAGAAGTTTGAGTTGAATTCCATGACAAGCATTCAAGCCCACAATCTATGCTAGCTATACTGAGGGAGTTGTTGAAAGTGCTGTCCTTTGTATGAGATACCTGTCTGCCTGCCTCTTCCAATGTAAGAGATGATGCTAAAGATCCCAAAGCACCATTTAAAGAGGAGCAGGGCTAATCCGGCCATTGTTCTTCCCTCAGTTAATGCAACCAAAAACAGGTTAACTGGTCATTCATTGCATGTTTATGGATTCTTGTAGTATGTGTAATGATATTTGGCTCTAAATTTTCATTGCACTTTGTTATAAATCATTGTATGTGGAGTGCTTTGAGATATGTTAGGGCTTTTCTAACTAAGAAGAGAGCAAGTGACACCATTGGAATATTTTAGGATGTATGTTGGCTAATTTAATACTTAATTGTCTGTTTTATAGATTTTTAAAATGGCACCTTGTTACCTTTGATCAAATTTAGCTTGTGAAATAATGGACCTTCAAAACAAAAATTAGAAATTGCACTCACAATTTTGGTCTGAGTTTAATATCATGAGTATTTATAAATCAACTGCACTGCAAAGAACAGGTTTCCTCTTCAAATTGTGAAACATACAAGTCACTTTGCCACTCATGAGGAGGGCCACTTGACTTAGTAATTTTAAGTCAAATTCTGTTCTTACTATTTGGGATTTTTGTCAGAGTTTTGGAGTCAAAATTTATAATAGCTATTGGTTTGTGGAAACAGTTTGTTTTATTACATGGAGTTATTGATGTCTTGTGAGTTACAATTTGGAATTCCACCTAAACTAAATTGATGGCCTTTTTTGAGAGTTATTTGGTGAACTGTGCTTGTGGAAGTACCAGGTCGCTTTCCCCACCCTTAATAGTGCAGCCCTAATTTCTGTTACTGGGTCTCTTTTATTTTCCATATTTATATATATTTGAAATAAGTTGTACACTATTTTTATACAGAGCGAGGCTTTCCTTAAATTACATAATAGGCATTTTATTTTTATTATCAAAACTAGTGCCTGTGTACATCTTGTAATATTGTTTTTGTCTCTTTTTATGCTCCATTTATTATTGTTTGACTAATCATTTTAATAAATTATTCTTAAACAAGTGTCTTCTTATTTGCATACTTGGAGAGTGTCAAATTTGATCACCATTCTGGACTGAATTAGTAGGTCTCTGGTAACAGAATGCTACAGGTGCCCTCAGCAACCCTGGGCTAGGGATTGATAAAGTTTACTGGGGGTCGTATCCTGATATTCATCTAGTACAACCTGCTGGAAATTATGCCTAACGGACACCCCGTGAAAATAGGATTGGGCTCGGCCATTATGCCTTTCATGATAACGTATTGACATTCACTTTCTAGGTTCATGAAATGGCCAGTTTTGGGTGAGGTGACATAGGGCAGCTGGTACCTGTAAGTACCCTCATAAGAGTTGAAAGATGAGAAATGTTTCTTAATGTCTCTGTAAATCTCAATAGTAAGTATGAATGTAGGTATTTGTGGTCAATAAACATGGTGGGATTAGAGAACTTTACTCAGCTTGGTTAAAATTTAAAATTCTCTGCTTCACGCTGTTATTGAACCAAGTTTCATAAATTCCTTTTGCAAAGGATTTAGATATTTGCTTGAAAAAAAGCAATAATAAAAGATGTGAGGAGTGAGCACAAATCAGAAGGTTACAGCACAGAAAAAGGCTACTGAGTTCATTAAGTATTGTCCACAACTCACTTAGTCTAATCCCACCCTCATACTTACTGCCCTCCAATTATTTTTTATCAATACACTAATATTCCCCTCAATATCACCTTTTCAATTAATATTTTACTGCTAGTGTATCGTAGGTTCTTTGGAAAATCCACATCTACCTCATTTCCTCTATCCTCTGACTACGCAATTATCCTGATAGTTTCTGTGGAGACTAATCAAGCACTTGCATGGAGTCAATGTTTGAGCTCTGTAATTCTGTGTAGCAATATTCTATGATTTCCAGTGCAGTATTAGAGAGTTGTTAGATATCTGTCCTGACAAAGTCAATGCCAGTAATCACCATTCCTTAGTATTTTCAAACACTACTCCTAATTAGCCACTTCTGAGACACTATATAAAATGGTCTTGGTAACCTTTTCAGTGTGATATTGGCACACCATTGCTAGGAAACCATCTTTTTGTTTTCTTTTACATTGACCAGAGGAAAGTCAATCTAATGAAAGGTCATTAATCTGAAGCATTAACTCTGATCCTCTCTCCAGAGACGCTGCCAAACCTGCTAAGTATTTTCAGCATCTGTCGTGTCTTGCTTTTGTGCTGAAGATTAATAATTACAGCTCTTACACTGGATTCCAAGAGATAAGTGAGTTTACTCAGCCTCTGGTTTACATTTTCAGAGAAGAATGGGTGGTCAACTTGCCTCTAATTAGTACTTGGCAGGCCGCTCTGGCCAACTCCCTCTCACTAGACTGCTGCTAATCAGTAGGAATAGAGAGTAGAACATTCTACAGTTCACAAGAGCTTCATGTTACCAATGATAGTAAATAGCATGACAGTATCTATTTCAGTAAATTGAGACAAAGTCAGTGCCTGAATAAACCATTGTTTCATTCTCTGCATCAACAGCTAATTTAAATAGGAGCTATATTCCATATGCCCTAAATATTACAAATAAAGGGAGATACCTTTACACTTTTAGTTCAGCTTTCCATTGTCACATTTTTAAAAAATTCCTTGAAGGTCTGATTGAGGGACAGGTGATGTATCCAAATCTTTCCTGGTACTAAGTGGAATTTTAAAAAATATTTGACATGATTCTGTTTTGAACAATTCATCCTATGCATTGCTCTTTCCCTTTCTACATTCCATGTCTGGGAGAGTCAGCCTCTGTAGCACTTCTGGACCCTGCTGTCAATGTGGAGATCCAAAATCTAAAAGTGAGGTTGGGACCCTCATTTACTTTAATTAACCTGCAGCTGTCACCCAATAGCACATTTGAGAATAATCTTTTTCTGGGTCTATGTTATATTTTGAGGTTTTCAAAGTGTGCTGAACCCAAGAAAATACCTAATCAGCCATACTCACTAGGTAGGTTCTCTGTGATCTGGAGTGCAAGTTTCTGTCTAATATCTAAATAATAGAGATACAAGAATTAAAACAACACTCACTCTGTACACTAACTATTGGAATGTATAACTTGATTCTCCTCTTTAAAAGCAAACTGAATATGCAATCTTAACAGAGCAAGGGTCAGACTTTGGCTTTATTTACATAAGGCAGATGAATAAACAGTTTCATAATATTACCCTCAACACATAAAAGAAAGACAATGCTTGATTTTACTCTAACCATGGACTTTAAACCGAAGTTAATATGCTGCAGACTCTAATAATTTTTTTTTGTTCTTGGGATGTGAACATCACTGACAAGGCTAGCGTTTATTGCCCATCCCTAATTGCCCTTGTGAAGGTGATGGTGAACCACCTTGAACTTCTGCAGTTTATCTAGTGTAGGTACACCCAAAGTGCTTTTTTTCTGATGCAACTGAGTGGCTAGCTAGACCATTTCAGAAGGCAGTTAAGAGTCAACCATGTTGATGTGGGTCTGGAGTCACATCTAGACTAGACCAGGTAAAGACAGCAGATTTCCTCACCTGAAATACATTAGTGAACCAGAAATGTGCTTACAACAATCAGTAGTTTCATTATAATTATTAATGAGACTAGCATTTTATTCCAGATTTATTTATTTATTAATTGAATTTAGATTTCCCCAGCTGCCTATTGCTAAATATTGCTAGGCGAACTTTAAAACTTATACGGGTTTGCACCAGTTGCTCATGAGATTAAAATATTAATGTAGACTGGACTGTCTGGTAAAACAGGATTCCCATAGAATGCAATCTCATCTCTTGAACTGGTACTGAAACAAATGATAGTAGATGACTGCATCTTTCAAATACGTTAGATCAAACAACCCTTCATTAATGTTGAAATAGTTAACCTGAACTTTGACAATAGCAGGATTTTTGTGATTAAATACAACAGCTCTGACCAATAAAACCATTCACACTTCATCTCGCAAATCAGTCCCACTGTTGGTTGTAGAAAATCACACAGTTGTAGAGTTCTGGCAGCCAAATTCTCTAACGTCACTTTTTGCTTGCCTGTTGAAATATACTTTTGGGATATTAACTTTTTACCTGCTATGTCTAGCAATACAAAATAAAATGTTAAAAGAATTAACAGAGGCAAGTTCCATGTCAGTCACAGTCAACAGTTGCTGTTGATTTGCTTGCACCAGGAAGTTCAGCTAGCAGCAAAAGAAAGGCACATGTATGACTGACTACACTCCAGGGGAGTAGAAGACTTGTAAGGATAGAATTAAAATTTGCTGAATAGCTGGTAAAAGGGGCACTGATTTCATTAGTATCTAGAAACCCTTAGGGAAGAAAGAAGAGTTGTGTCATTTTTGTTTTCATCGCAAGCAAGCGACAGAATTATTTACATATTGTTTTATACTGTTTACACACACTTTCAAGAAACCAGTTCCTTTTAAATCATAAGAGGAAGGACCACAGAGACACCAACCTGTGTACTGATAACGCTAGTGCACTTCCTTGTGGCTAATGAGGTCTGAGTGTGGTGGTTTAAGTTTAGGGTAGGATCTTCCGGTCGGCGACCGGGGGCAGAGCCCGCTCGCTGACACACAAAATGACGTGGGCTGATGTTGGGTGGAACTCCCGACGCCACCCTGCATCATTTCCATTTTCAGGTTGGCGGGGGTGCAGCCGAGGCCATTGAAAAACTAATTAAGATCGTTAATGGACCTGCCCGTCCAACCTTAAGGTTGGTGGGCAGGCCGGGAGTTCTGGCGGGCTTCGGAAAAAGCATGAAACCTCATCCACGGGCGGCATGAGGTTTCATGAGGGTATTTAAATTTTCAAGAAACGTTTCAATAAAACTTGTGGACATGTTCCACCTCATGTGACAGTGTCATATGAGGGGACATGGCAGGGAAAATTTTTAAATATGTTTAATAAAAGTTTTAAATGGGAGCTGATCTCCCTGAGGCAGCACTTCGTCTCAGAGAGATCTTTGCGCTCTTTCGCGCGCATGCACGGTAGAGCGCAATCCCGGCTGAGGGCATAGCGCTTCCTGGTGGACGTCACGCTGGGCGGGCCTAATTTGGCCTGCCAACATAAAATGGCGCGCCCCAATTGGGGGCGCCAATCGGAGGCGCACCTTCTCCCGCACTTCCCCCTCCAATGGGGGGAAAATTTTTCCCTTATTGCAAAGTTGGTCTGTTTCTTTAAGACCTTTTCTCTAAATAGGGACATCTGGGTAAGTGCAGTTACTTAAACTAAGGCCAGAGGGAATTGTAACTGGTTTCACATTTCAGGGCCCTGATTAAGATTATTTGGCATATTTTATATATATTTGTGTGTATAGTTTATGTATATTTGTCACACCTGCATCCACTTCCTATGTCAGCTATAAATTCTTATACCCACATATATAATGGAGG
Organism: Carcharodon carcharias; assembly: GCF_017639515.1. Classification (NCBI taxonomy): domain Eukaryota; kingdom Metazoa; phylum Chordata; class Chondrichthyes; order Lamniformes; family Lamnidae; genus Carcharodon; species Carcharodon carcharias. The sequence continues at coordinate 23,365,166 of NC_054471.1, forward strand.
CTGCCTATGGAATCTGTAATAATACACTTCTACTAGTGGCAACATTGTAGTGCTTCAGCTGGTACTGCAAAAGCTACTCAAATCATCTCTTTCTCTGTTTTTGTATTGTTATATGTTCTGCTGTTTAGCTATAAATAATATCAGTTGTATACAAAAGACCTTAGCATGCCAACTGAATTATATTTGCACAATGTTGTCCATTTATCCATGCTCGCTAACCTTGCATCAACTGTAAACTACGCTGCAACACCATGATAAATATTATTTAAATTGTGTGTATGCGTGTGAGAATTACATGTCATTTCTGCTGAATATACCTCCAATTTAAGACCCAGGAGTGAAGACGCTTTGGTAAACTTAACTTTGATCTTTCAATTTGGCCGCCTTGTTTTGTCAATTGCAGCTACTGAAGTGCTCAACTTCAGTGGTTTTTTTTCACCCTTTTGTTTCTTCCCAAGAGGGAAGTCTGATGGAAGCAATGGATCAATGTTTTGGTAAGACCAGCAGCAGTTTGTTGCATTTCTTTTTACCTAGAGGACAAGACTCCTTTTCTCACCCTTTCAGTTGTTCTCTTCATGCAAAGTTTCAGAGCAGAAACAGAAAATGTTCTCCCCAATTCCTCATCCCACCTCACTGAGTGCTAAGTCTTCTGTGGAGATGTGAACCTAAGGCCCTATCTGTTTTGTCAGGTCGATAAAAGATCACATGGCACTATTTAAGAAGAGAAAGGGAGATCTCTTGGCATCCCAACATCACTAAAACAGATGACCTGGTCATTTATTTCATTGTTGTTTGCGGGACCTTGCTATGCACAAGTTGGCTGTCCTAAATTGGTTCTGAAGAAGGGTCATACGGACTCGAAACATTAACTTTGTTTTTCTCTCTCCAAAGATGCTGTCAGACTGCTGAGTTTTCCCAGCATTTTCTGTTTTTGTTGGCTGTCTTATTCCCTTACATTACAAGAGTGACTACATTTCAAAAATAATTGGCTGTAAAGCACTTTGAGACATGCTGAGATTGTGAAAGGCACAATATAAATGCAGGTTATTTGTCCTCTTATTCAGGAAAGAAGCAATGAAAATACCTGACATTGCAACAGCAACGTTTCTAAATTCAGCCTCTGTTCTACTCAATTGGATTTGGTTTTCCGATGAAGCTTTACAATGCCCTAGTCAGATCTCATACTTAAGAACGGTATGCACAGTCTAGTCACCACATGTCAAAATGATCATGACTACAACAGAGATTGTGGAGAAGATCAACACAAGTGATCCTAAGTGTAAAGTGGATGAATTGTGAGGAAACATTACAGAAGCTCAGGTTCTACAGTTTTTAAAGAGGGAGGCTGAAATATCTAAAATATTAACTGGTATCGATAGGACAAATTAAGAATGCCATTCAGGATAGCAAAAATGGGCATAAACTTATTTAGTGAAAAATAAATTTGGAGTGATCATAGTGAAGAATTTCTTTACTAAATCAGAAACGTTTGGAATAATCTAAATAAGATGGTGGAATGAAAGGAGCAGCGTAGTTGAATGCTGTGGTACTGGCCACTAGAAAGACGAACCATGTGCCTAATGTCCTTTCCTGATATTTGAATGTCTTTAGTGTTTTGCATTTAGACCTTTAAATATCTTCACTCTCAGTACCTTTAAACATATTCACTCTCGGAACAGAAATTTCATGAGGGCTAGATTAGTCAAACTCATGTTGACAGCCTATCAGTTATACAGATGTCACAGTCCAATATACAAATTCTGAAATACTAGTGTTATGTTTTTTTTTATTCTTTCACAGCATGTGGGCATCACTGGCTAGCCCAGCATTTATTGCCTATCTCTTATTGCCCTTGAGAAGGTGGTGATGAGCAGCCTTCTTGAACTGCTGTAGGCCATGCGGTGTAGGTAGACCCACAGTGCTCTCACAAAGGGAATTCCAGGATTTTGACCCAGTGACAGTGAAGGAATGGTGATATAGTTTCAAGTCAAGTTGGTGTGTGGCTTGGAGGGGAACTTGCAGGTGGTGGCGTTCACATACATCTACTGCCCTTATCCTTCCAGGTGGTAGAGGTCTCGGGTTTGGAAAGTGCTGTCCAAGGAGCCTTGGTGAGTTGCTGCAGTGCATCTTGCAAATGGTACACATTACTGCCACTGTCAGTGGTAGATGGGGTGCCAATCAAGAGGGTTACATTGTCCTGGATGGTGTCAAGCTTCAAGTGTTGGAGCTGCACTTATCCAAGCAAGTGGAGAATATTTCATCACATTCCAACTTGTGCCTTATAGATGGTGGAAAGGTTTTAGGGAGTCAGAAAGTGAGTTACTCGCCACAGAATTCCCAGCCTCTGACCTGCTCTTGTAGCCACAGTATTTATATGGCAGATTCAGTTCAGTTTCTGGTCAATGGTAACCCCTAGGATGTTAATGCAGGGGGATTCAGCAATGGTAATGCCATTGAATGTTAGGGGGACATGAATAGATTCTCCCTTGTTGGAGCTGATCATTGCCAAGCATTTGTGTGGCACAAATGTTATTGCCACTTATCAACACCTGCCTGAATGTTGCCCAGGTCTTGCTACATATAGACAAGAATTACTTCAGCATCTGAGGAGTTGCAAATGGTGCTAAAGATTGTGTAATCATCAACAAACCACTTCAGATTTAATGATGGAGGGAAGGTCAAAGCTGAAGATGGTAATGCTGAGGACACTACCTTGAGGAACTCCTGAAGCATTGTCCTGGGACTAAGATACTTGAGCTCCAACAAGGACAACTATCTTCCTTTGTGCCAGCTTTGATTCCAACTAGTAGAGTTTTCCTCCTGATTCCCATTCACTCCAGCTTTGCTAGGGCTCCTCGATGCCACACTCAGTCAAAAGATGCCTTGATATCAAGGGCAGTCACTCTCACCTCACTTCTTGAGTTCAGCTCTTTTGTCCATGTTTGGACTAAGGCTATAACGAGGTCAGGATCTGAGCGGCCCTGGTGGAACCCAAACTGAGTGTCAGTAAACAGGTTAATGATGAGGGAGTGCCACTTGATAGCACTGCCAACGACCCCTTCATCACCTTGCTGATGATTGCAAGTATTCTGAATGGCGGCAGTTGGCCACATTGGCTTCGTCCTGTATTTTTATATACAGGACATACCTGGGCAATTTTCCACATTGCCAGGTAGATACAAGTGTTGTAGCTGCACTGCAACAGCTTGGCTAGCAGCACAGCTAATTCTGGAGCATAAGTCTTCAGTACTCTTGCCAGAATGCTTTCAGGTCCTTTGCAGTATCAAGTGCCTTCAACCAATTGTTGATATCATTTGGAGCGAATCGAATTGGCTGAAACTGGCACTGAAACTGTGATGGTAGGTACCACAGAAGGAGGCAGAGATGGATCATCCAATCAACACTACTGGCTGAAGATGGTTGCAAATGCTTCAGCCAGTACTGACGTGCTGGACTCTCCCATAATTTAAGATGAACATAAGAAATAGGAGCAGGAGTAGGCCATTCAGCCCCTCAAGCCTGCCCTACCATTCAATAAGAGCATGACTGATCTGCCCCAGGCCTCAAATCCCCTTTTGTGCCAGCTCCTCATAGTCTTCAACTCCCTAAAATTTCAAAAATCTATTTACCTCCTCTTTAAATACTTTCAGTGATCTAGCCTCCACAACTCTCTGGGGTAGAGAATTACAGACATTCACTACCTTCTGAGAGAAGAAATTCCTTCGCATCTCAGTTTTAAGCAAGTGTCCCCTTATCCTGCAACTATGTCCCCTAGTTCAGGATTCCCCAGCTAATGGAAACATCTTTTCAACATCTACCCTGTCAAGCCCCTTCAGAATCTTGTATGTTTCAAAAAGATCACCCCTCATTCTTCTAAACTCTAATGAATAAAGACCTAACCTGTTTAGTCATTCTTGATAAGTCAATCCCTTCATCCCAAGAATCAGCCTAGTGAATCTCTTTTGAACTGCCTCCAATGCCAGTATATCCTTTCTTAAATATGGGGACCAAAACTGTATACAGTACTCCAGGTGCGGCCTCACCAACACCCTGTAGAGTTGTAACAATACTTCCCTATTTTTAAACTTCAAACCCTTAGCAATACAGACCAAAATTCCATTTGCCTTCTTAATTACTTGCTGCACCTGCATGCTAACTCTTTGTGTTTCATGCACAAAAACACTCTAGGTCCCTCTGTGCTGCACTTTTTTGGAGTCTCTCCATTTAAATGATAGTCTGCCTCTTGATTCTTCCTACCAAAGTGCATGATCTCACAATTTCTTACATTAAACTCCACCTGCCAAGTTTTTGCCCACTCACTCAACCTATCCATAACCCCTTGCAAATTCCTTGTCCTCATCACAATATGCCTTCCCACCTATCTTTGTATTGTCAGCAAATTTGGATACATTACTCTCTTCCCCCTTTTCCAAGTCATTAAGATAGATAGTAAATAATTGAGGCCCTAGGGCCAATCCTAGCGGCACTCCACCAGTTAGGTCTTGGGGATATTTGTGGAATCTCCTACTTCAGTTGGTTGTTTGATTGTTCACCACCTTTCACAACTGGATGTGACAGGATTGCAGAGCTTAGATCTGATCTGTTGGTTGTGGGTTTGCTTAGCTCTGTCTATTGCACGCTGCTTCTGCTGTTTAGCTTGCAAGTAGTCCTGTGTTGTAGCATCACCGGGTTGACACCTCATTTTTAGGTATGACTGGTGCTGCTCCTGGCATGTTCTCCTGCACTCTTCATTGAGCTATATCTCCCGACTCTTTGCATAGTGCCATGGGGGTCATAGTCCGATGGGATCCTCCATGCTATTATTTAATCAAAAAAGTTGCAATGTTTGGACATATTCCTTTTGCCTGCAGAAGTCGCCACTTTCAGACCTGAAATGTATCCATCCTACTTCAAATTACCATAGAAAGGTAAAGGATCCCAAAAATTTGAACAACAGGTGAAGCTAGCCATTTCATTCTGCTACTCTGCAGTGTGTTCTATTAACAGGATGCTGCTGTCAAGCCAAAAAGACATTCTGCCTACCACCCAAGTGAGTCGTATAGTAGGTGAATATCAGTGTCAGTGCAATGCCAGTAGGCCGTACATCCCAATGACTGGTGGATCGAGCAGCACTTCTTTCAGCTGTTCCCAACAGGCAGAGTACTGACTGTACTCAACTAACCTGTGCTTGTAAAACTCAGAACATAATGTCTAACATTGGATGTGATTCTGTGATTGAACAGCATTTGCTGAACCATGCCGAGTGTGCTAACAATTACACTAATTTAAGATTATCAGTTGGGCTTGCAATGTGGCTCACTTACACTTTCTAGGAGCTAAATGTATTCATATGCAGGGACCTGTTTTCTGCAGACGAAAGGAATATGTCCAGACATTGCACCTTTTTTGAATAAACAAAAGCTTGGCTCCCTGGTGCATTTTGCCATGGCAACATCTCAACCAGTCAGAGCTAACTTATCAACAAATCAGCCCCCATTTTCTCCTGCAGTATAAATTGTTGTTCCTTTTGAAATTTAGCATTCTTGCATCTGTCCTAATGACTGCAAAATGAAAAGCTTCGACAGCATGTCTCATTTTTCGGCAATACTCAAGTTCTGTTCTACCAAGCAACTAACTTTAGTGAATTTGCGGTCAATCTATGCATCATTGTTCTCCAGGAGATGATGAAAGCATTGATTCAAATAAGATAGATCAAGTGTTGATTCAAATAAGATAGATTTCTTTCAGAAAATAACAATGTAGGTCCTGTTGTGTGAGTAATTTGAGACATGGTGACTTTGGTCCAAAGCTCTCCATTACTGGGAGTTTTCCCCAACTCATCTCTGGATCTGTTGTTGACTAATTGATAGCAACTGATTGCTAGGAGCTGTCAACAACTTCATTATTGTTGTAACATCTGCCTACCAGGATGACTGAAGGCAAACTAGATCTGTGGTCTTTTTTGTTTAGTAATACCTATAAGACTCCAGGAAATTGTTCCCTTAAAATAGAAAATAGACCCAGGCGTAAACACAGACCAAATTAAACCATTATATAAAAACAAAAAACCGCGGATGCTGGAAATCCAAAACAAAAACAGAAACAGAAATACCTGGAAAAACTCAGCAGGTCTGGCAGCATCGACGGAGAAGAGCACAGTTGATGTTTCGAGTCCTCATGACCCTTCAACAGAACTACATCCGCAGTTTTTTGTTTTTAATCTCTGTTTAATTGCCTGCCACTTCTCTTCAAGAAATGCCTACCTTGAAGTTTTGTTCTACTCTCCGTCAGGATTTTCAAATATATTTCACCCCTTTCCTATTTTTACTTAGTTCTGTTGAAGGGTCATGAGGACTCGAAACATCAACTGTACTCTTCTCCGCCGATGCTGCCAGACCTGCTGAGTTTTTTCAGGTATTTCTGTTTCTGTTTTTGTTTCAAATTAAACCATTGTTAGAGTAAGGATGCAGGAGATTGGGAGAACTGTCACTGTGTCAAAGCCTCCTGAAATGTCCATGTGGCACAGAGTTACCTCAGTCTGCCACGTCTTATAGAATGATGCAGGACAAGAGACCATTTGGCTATTCATGCTTGTGAAGGCTCTTTGGTAGAGCTATCTAACCAGTCCCATTTCTCTGCTCCTTCCCTTTAGACCTTTATTCTCTTCAAGTATTTATCAAATTCTCTTCTGAATTTTGCTACTCAATCTGCTTCCACCACCCTTTCAGGCAGTGCATTTCATATCACAACTTGCTGCATGGGGGAAAAAAGGTTTGCTCGTTTTGTCTCCAGTTCTTGGTGTTTTAGTCCCTAAACATGAGAGGAAAACAACTGCACTTAAGCCTGCACACTTCAAAATTGTGAAAAGGATAGATCGAGTAGTTACAGGCCAATCAGCCTAACCTTGGTGGAGGGCAGATTATGGAAAAAATCCTGAGGGACAGCTTAATCATCATTTAGAAAGGCATAGATTAATCAAAGGCAACACAGATCTATCAAGGGAAGGTTGTACCTGACTAACCTAATTGAATTTTTTGAGGAGGGTTTGTGATGTAGTTTACATAGAGTTTAGCAAGGCTTTTTCAGGCCCAACATCCAGATGGATCAGAAAAGTAAAAGCCCAGTCAAACAAAGGGCAACTAGCAGTCATCTCAGCTCCAGAACATCACTGCAAGAGTTCCTCAGGATAGTGTCCTTGGCCCAACTATCTGCAGCTGCTTCATCAATGACTTTTCTTCCATCATAAGGTCAGAAGTGGGGATGTTCGCTGATGATTGCACAATGTTCTGCACCATTCGCAACTCCTCAGATATTGAAGCAGACCATTTTTAAAAATTATTCATTCACAGGATGTGGACTTCACTGGCTAGGCCAGCATTTAATGCCCATCTACAGTTGCCCTTTAGAAGGTGGTGGTGAGCTGCCTTCTTGAACCGCTGCAGTCCATGTGGTGCAGGCACACCCACAGTGCTGTTAGGGAGTTCCAGGATTTTGACCCAGCGACAGTGAAGGAACGGCGATATATTTCCAAGTCAGGATGGTGAGTGGCTTGGAGGGGAACTTCCAATTGATGGCGTTCCCATCTATCTGCTGCCCTTGTCCTTCTAGATGGTGGTGGTCATGTGTTTGGAAGGTGCTGTCTGAGAAGTCTTGGTGAATTTCTGCAGTGCATCTTGTAAATGATACGCACTGCTGCTACTGGGCGGTGATGGTGGAGGGAGTGAATGTGTTTGGATGTGGGGCCAATCAAGTGGGCTGCTTTGTCCTGGATGGTGTCAAGCTTCTTGAGTGTTGTGGGAGCTGCACTCATCCAGACAAATGGGGAGTATTCCATCGCACTCCTGACTTGCACCTTACAGGTGGTGGACAGGCTTTGGTTAAGAAGGTGAGTTACTCCTCACACAATTCCTAGCCTCTAACTAGCTCTTGTAGCCACTGTATTTATATGGCTTGTCCAGTTCAGTTTTTGGTCAATGGTAACCCCCAGGATGTTGATAGTAGGGGATTCGGTGATGGTAATGCCATTTATCATCAATGGGCGCTGGTTGGATTCTCTCTCATTGGAGATGGTCATTGCCTGACACTTGTGTGACCAAAAGGCTCCCAGTGGGGATCTGCAGGAGAGGTGATCTTATTGAACCACATGAGATCCTGAGGAGACTTAACAAGGTGGCTACTGAGAGGATGTTTCTCCTTGTGGGAGAGGCCAGAACTAGGGGCACAGTTTTAAAAGCAATGGGACTCTTAAGACGGAGATGAAAAGAATTTTTTTTCTCTTGGGTCATTAATCTGTGGAATTCTCTTCCCTAGAGAGCATTGGAGGCTGGGTCATTGAATATTTTTAAGGCTGAGATAGATTCTTGATTGATAAGGGAGTCAAAGAGTGTAGAGGATAGGCAGGAAAGTAGAGTTGAGATCACAATCAGATCAGCCATGATCTTATAAAATGGCGGATCAGGGCCTTGGGGTCGAATGGCCTGCTTTAATCCTAATTTCATCTGTGCTGCAACCTACAAGGCTAAGGAACAGAGGCTTGAAGCTGGGACTAGGCTTAATAGCTCTTCCTTGTCTGCCATGGATAAGATGGGCAGAATGTCATCCTCCTGTGGCGTAAATTTCTATAAATCTCTAACTATGGCGCCAAGTTCAGGGGAAATCCTTATGTGTGTTAAGTTTCAACAGTGGAGTGAGGTAATTCACCCCCTAAGTAAACTTTATACCTGTATTCACCTCCTGTTTGCTTTACAAGAGTGATTCAGCCCCTGTATATTTTATACCAATAATTCAGTCCTAAGCCTGTTGAAAGTAATTCAGCCCTATGCAAAAAAAGACACTCATAATTTATCCCTTACTATGGTCTATATTAGTAAACCCCTTAGTATGCTTCACATTAGTAATTCACCCCCTAAATAAGCTTTATATTAATAAAAACAGTACTTGCTCACTCTGCCTTTGCATACTGTCCTCTTATGTGTTTAAGCATTTATCTATTTCAATTGATTTCACTTCTCTGTCAGTGAAGTCATATGCATTTCACTCAGAGTTACTGACACTTAGGAGATGGAGGTGGCTGCAGCCTCAAATCTACACGTGGGAAGGTTAGATGTTGTGTTGGGTGGAAAGCAGAGTTCATATCCTATGACACCAGTTGGCTTCCCTCCATCCATGATCTTGTTGACTGTCTCAGTTGGGAGCAAAATGGTGATTTTTTTTTTCTCTTCCTGTTCAGCTCAGAGTAAGTATTTTAATTTTGCAGGGAGAATAGAAATAAAAAATGGCAAACACTGAAAGAATGAAGTTGGAATACAGAACATTCTGGAAATACACATCAGGACTGTCAATACCTGAAGAGGGCAGAACCCTTTATCAGAATTAGGACAAGGGATTTTGCCTTAAACATTAATTTGCATTTTTCCCTTTTAGATTTCTTTACTCAACAAGGATGTGCTGGATTGCTCTAGTGGCATCAACTAAACACAAATAAATCTACCAGTCCCTTTTTAGCTGGGTAGAACTATTAAGAACTTAACCATAAGAAAAAGGAAACTTAGAAAACTAAATAATATTATTGCTAGTATCTACTATACATCCAGTACGCACTGGCTGTGGAAGGCCTCAAATCTGTGTGTAATGGAACGAGAGGACATTGCCTGTTTGACTTGTCCTCATGATGCCTCCTGCCCCCCTCCCCCCACATCCCAACCCCCACCCCAATCCCATTGTGTCTCATGCCTCAAAACTCCACACTCCAATAATAGAATACCCATTACTCAACAAAAAATGCTCCTTGGTCTCATTAATTTTGAAAGATATTAGTTTAACCTTGTCCCCACTTCCGATGTCTGCATGTATCATTGTCACAAGGGGCTGAGGCCTTCTGCATCTCGCTTGAGGTAAAGCTCACCCTGGTGGAAAATGGGGGCTGGTGATGCAAGACAAGGTTCCAATTCTACTTATGCATCGTGAAGTCCCAGCGACAAGAAAACTGGAATCATGCAGCCCACAATTAGTGTCAGGCTCTCTAGAACACCTAGGCCCTTCTTGCCATTGCCGTTGGTGACCCCATGGTGACTTTGGCTGCTGACTTCAGGCAACACGTGTACAGATGCAACATACAGAAATGTCCCGGCGGAGAAGAGCAGCCCGATGCCGGTGGCCTTGGTCTGGTGCAGCGAGCCCACGCTACTCTGTGGAGAAGAGGGGAGAAAAGAATGATCAGGTTCAAAGAACATAGGTCTGTCAGCTTGTACTGGTTGGTCCTCTACACAGTACATCATGCAGCAATAAGCCAATCCTGAGCCTGTACTCCGGTACAACTGGCAAACAGATGGTTCCAGGGCACAGGTTTAAAACACTCTGATTTTAACAAGGGAGAGAAGCAGGAAGAGTGAGATGAAAGGGAGATGGGGAGGGAGTGAAGAAGAACAGAAAAGAGGGAGGGAGGGAGGGGGGAGAAAAGGGAAGAAGACAAAAGGTAAATGGAAAGGAGGGAAGAGAGAGGGAAAGGGAGGTATAGAAAGGAAGGAAAGGAGGGAGAGAGGAGATAAGATGGAAGAAGGAATGGTGAAATTAGGAAAAGAAGAAGAACTGAAAGAGGAGAAAGTGGTGAGGGAGGCAGAGAAGCAAGAGGAAAAAATAACTTTATTATTCCAGATTGGGAAATCACTGCCGAGAACATGAATTTCACCACTCAGTGGAGATTTGGAGCAGAGGAGGAGAGGCAGTGGAAGTTGAGGATTCTAGATGCAAGGTGTGAATTAAAAGAGGGAGGGAGTAGAGATAGAAAGTGAGGATTAGAGGAGGAGGGTGTGAATTAGCAGAGGCAGGGAGTACTGGTGGAGGCTGAGGATTAAAGGTGGAGGTGTCTCTGCGGGTCTTACCTTGCTGACTATAAAGTAGGTGGTGATGGCGAGGAGCGGTGCTGCCAGGGAGAATACGAATAGGTGTTTCTGAATCTGCCGCTTCTCTAGACCTGCATGCATCAGATACGACACCAAACCAAATGATGCAGGAGCCTGAAAATATCCAGACTAACAGCAGTGAGCACAGATAGTAAAACCTGGCAGGCAATCTCACTGTTGTTCAATAAATGATTTTATTCACATATTCTGCACATCCTCCTTTTGGTTTCTCTCCATTACACATCCACCCTCATGGATTACCTTCTGCCAATGCCTCTGTTTACCCAGCTGCAATAGCAGCTTCCACACAGACTCAATTCCCCCTCCCACCCCTCATCACCCATTCCTTCAACCTCTATGTGCTTGCTGGACTATTTTTGATGTTGTAATTTGAGATTGAATTGAGAAAACTGAAAGAGTTACAACTTGGAAACTTTGGCTCCAGAGAAATAGAAAAGAAGCAATAGAAGACAGAATGAAAGATGAATTACTTAATGAATGGGATTGAACTAGAGAAAAGAATAGCCAGGATCTGGGAATGACAAACCCAGCAGTCAGTACGTCCAGAGATTACAGAACAATCTGTCAATAAAACTAATAGAATTCTAACTATACAGTACTGCCAATATGTCATGTACACACCAGACTATGCCCGAGTGAGATGCAGATTGAGTGAGGAGTTGGGCATTTGGTTCAGGTGGGAATTAGGGGCAGAGGGGCAAAGAGGTGCTCTACTTTTTTTCAGCCTCCAGTGGTTGGCAAGTTTCCTTCCTTGTCTCTGAGCTAGGTAAGTGCAACTTTCTGTTACTTAATCTGTGTAAATTATTAACTAATTGACTAATTAAATAAATAAGGTTGGACAGAAATGGCAAGGCTGGTGGTGTGCTGTGACGGTAGCATGTGTGCATCTGTGGCATGTACTGCAATTCCAGCCAACCATATCTGCAGAAAGTGTCAGCAACTTAGGCAACTTCAGCTCCGAGTTCCAGAGCTAGAGTGTGAATTGTGGACATTGCAGGGCATCAGGGAGGGGAAGAGTTACCTGGACGCTTTGTTCTAGGAGACAGTCACTCCTGTTAGGTTAAACAGGATCTTAGAGTTGGTCAGTGGTCAGGAACAGGAGGGTGTGACTGCGAGTCAGGCAGATAAGAGGAACCAGCATGTAGTGATGAAGGAGCCTCAGCCCCTGACTTTGTCCAACAGGTACAAGGGCCAGAGTTTACAGGAACAGTAAAAGGAAACTGAATTAAGGACTCTGTATCTGAATGCCCACAGCATTCGCAATAAAACAGACAAATTGTCAGGTAACATTGAAATTCATAACTATGACCTGATATCCATTTTAGAGACATGGCTACAAGGAAACCAAAGCTGGGACCCGAATATCCAAGAGTACGTGATACTCAGGAAGCTGGGAAAAGGTGGTAGGGTAGCTCTGTTAATTAAAGAGGGCATTAATACTGTAGTTAAATATGACCTTAGTTCTAAAGATCAAGACGTTGCATCAGTTTGAGTGGAACTAAGAAACAACAATGGTAATATAAATCACAGTATAAATCTGGAAATTAGAGATGCGTGTAACAAGGATATAGTAATCATGGGGGTTTCAATCTACACATAGACTGGGTAATCTTAATTAGTACTAATATTGTGGTGGAACAATTCTTGGGATGTAGGAAAGATGGTTTTCTAGAGCAGTACTTTGAGGAACCGACTAGGGAATGGGCTAGTTTAGAACGAGTATTGTACAATGTAAGAGGGATAATTAATAATCTTGTAGTAAAGGAGCCTTTAGAAAAGAGTGACTATAATATGATAGAATTTTACATGAAGTTTGAAAGTGATGCAGTTCAATCAGAGACTTTTTTTTATTCATTCACGGGATGTGGGTGTCACTGACTGGGCCAGCATTTATTACCCATCCCTAATTGCCCTTGAGAAGGTGGTGGTGAGCTGCCTTCTTGAACCACTGCAGTCCATGTGGTGTAGGTACATTCACAGTGCTGTTAGGAAGGGAGTTCCAGGATTTTGACCCAGTGACAGGGAAGGAATGGTGATATATGACTTGGAGGGGAACTTCCAGGTAGTGGTGTTCCCATCTATCTACTGCCCTTGTCCTTCTAGATGGCAGTGGTCATGGGTTTGGAAGATGCTGTCAAAGGAGCCTTGTTGAATTCCTGCAGTGCAACTTGTAGATGGTACACACTGCTGCTACTATGTATTGGTGGTGGAGGGAGTGAATGTGCCTGGATGTGGTGCCAACCAAGCGGGCTGCTTTGTCCTGGATAGTTCTTGAGTGTTGTGGGAGCCTCACTCATCCAAGCAAGTGGAGAGTATTCCATCACACTCCTGACTTGTGCCTTGTAGATTGGCTTTGGGGAGTCTTAATTCTAAACAAAGGAATCTATGAAGATCTGAGGAGAAAATTGGCTATGGTAGATTGGGAAACTATGTTAAAATTTGTGATGGTAGACAGGCAATGGCTAGCATTTAAAGAACTAATACACAGTTTACAACAAAAATATATTCATTTAATGCACAAAGACCCATCAAGGAAAGTGTTCCAACTGTGGCTAATGAAAACAATTAGGGATTGCATTAGGTGTATAAGGTTGCCAAAAAGAGGTAAGCCTGAGAATTGGGAGCATTTTAGAATTCTGCAAAGGAGGAACAAGAAAAAGATTAAGAAAGGGAAAATAGAAGAATAAACTAGCAGAAAACATAAAAATGGACTGTAAAAGCTTCTATTAGTATGTAAAAAGGAACACGATTAGCAAAAACAAATGTGGGCCTATTACAAGCAGAATGAGGAGAATTTATAATGGGGAGTAAGGAAATGGCAGAGAAACTAAACAGTTACTTCCTGTCTGTCTTCATGGTGGAAAATACTAAAAACCTCCCAGAAATAATGGAGAATCAAGGGACTAGTGTAAATGAGGAACTGCAGGATATTAATATTAGTAAAAACAAAAGTACAAGAGAAATGAATGAAACTTAAAGTAGATAAATCCCCTCGACATGAGGTAAGGTAACATGGGGGAGGGTGGGGGGGGAGATTAACTGTGGCCCCAGTTTGAGGCCATCGGCTGCAGAGGATCCCCAGGTCCTGAGTCCGGCCACATTGACCGTGACCCCTGTATGACCTTGCAAGGCAGACGGGTCCTGCAGGGAGGATAGATGGAGCCATTCTGGGGAGGGAGGGGACACAAAGGGATAATCAATCAATTGCCGATGGTGGTTAAACACCAGCCCCTGCACCTCGCAGGGGTCAAGGGCAGTGGGAGTGGGGGATGTACTGGACTCAGACCCATAAACTTCCATGGGCAGGTTTTTCCGGTCGGCAAGCAGGGGCGGGGCCCACTTGCCGATGCGTAAGATGATATGGGGATACGTCGGGTGTGTGTCCCGATGTCACCCCGCGTCATTTAGATTGTCAGTTCAGCGGGCGCATAGCCGACCTGGCTGCGCGTCCACCGAGCTGTCAACAGCCTATTAAGGCCATTAAAAAAACCAATTAACGTGATCGATGGACCTGCCCGTCCAACCTTAGGGTTGGTGGACAGGCCGGGAGCCCAGGCGGGCTTCGGAAAAAGCATGAAACCTCATCCATGGGCGGGATGAGGTTTCATGAGGGTATTAAAATTTTATGAAACGTTTCAATAAAAGTTATGGACATGTCACAACTCATGTGACAGTGTCACCTGAAGGGACATGGCAGGGAAATTTTTCAAACCTCTTTATTTCAAGTTTTACATCGGCGACGATCTCCCTAAGGCAGCACTTTGCCTCTTGCAAGCGCGTGTGTGAATGAGCGCACTCCAGACTGAGGGAATCCCCCCCCTGCCCGCATGGGGGGTGCATAGTGCTTCCTGGCGCATGTCACACTGAGTGGGCCTTAACTGGGCCGCCCACTTAAAATGGCTGCGCCCCCCCCCCCCCCCCACCCCCCCCACCCCCACAACCACCAACCCCACCCCCCCGACTAGGAACGCCGATCGGAGGCCCGCCCATTGGTGCCCACTCCCACTCCTCCCCCTCCCTAATGTGGGGAAAATGTTGGCCTATGTATTTCACTTACAAATAGTTACCACCTTAAAAATTTGCCCTTCCATTTTACTGTTTTAATTTTTATGAGGTTCAAACATTTATTTCCCTCTAATCAGACTGAGCTGACTTTCAGTGGCTGTCTGACTAAAATCAATCAGAAGTTATGATCCAATGGTTTGGAATGAGTCACAATAAGTAATTAATTAGCCATAGTCCACAATGGACGATTGGCATCTCTCCCTATTAGAGAGAGATATTTGGTTATATAGCTTGAGGGGCATCCATTCCACTATTGTGGGGTAAGATGAGGAGGCAACCTCCTTGATCTGAATGTTGAGCCAATCCAACACGATTAACTGTTTAAAACTATTTTATATTAGCAATGACACAGTTCAAAGTTCATCCAAATCTAGACTTAAATCCATTCAGTTGGGAAAGCAAAATACTTGATGACCAATGTAATCTTTACCTGGAGAAGTAACCTGCCAGAAAGCAAAGCTTCAATACAACCTTCCCCATTCAACGAGATTATGTTTTGAGTTTAAATAGTAAACCTATGTTTCAAGGAGAATGCTGGTGGGGTTCTTCTCAAAGAATCCAACCAAAGAAATGAGGAGCAGGCTTAATTTATTTGTTTCAGTTGTCTTTTCCAGTAAGTGCAATGAAATGAAAATGAATGGATGTCTGCTGTAAGCCAGAGAGAATAATTAAGAGTTGTCTTAGGGCTCTGTCACAGATGCTAAGCTGCTCAGGAACCAAAATGAATGACAAATAAAATTGGCATTTTGAGAAATGTTACCAAAATTAAGCATTATGTTATGATACAACAGCTTCTACATTTTACTTCAGTATATACTTGCATTTTAAAAAAGATATACTTTAGACTAAACTACAAAAATATAATTAGGTAATGTGTTTCTCTGGAGAGATCAGCATGTATAACAGGGATATAGCAATCCTTCAAGAACGTACCTAATTGTTAGAACAATAGATAATGAACTCCGAAACACTATTCCAAGTAACTTCACAGATTGAGAAGTTTGAGTTTGTGGGAGATGTGGCTGGCTGTGGAACCCTTTTGACATGAGTGTGAATTAAAAAAACACATCAGCTGTTTTGTTTCAGGATAAAGCAGTTGGTCATCTGACTAATAGAAAACTGCATTATTATTTTAAAGGACAACAATTGTTAAGTATTTGAAAATACTTCACTATAGAGGATACAAGTAACATCCCAGGAATTACTGTAAATCAGGAATTGGAAGGGAGAGAGAAAATTACAATCATCAGGGGAGTGGTACTTAACAAATTGTTGGAGCTGTGGGCTGACAAGTCCTTGGGTCCTGAAGGAATTCATCCTAGGGTCTTAAAGGAAGTGGCTAGTGAGATAGTTGATGCGTTGGTTTTAATTTTCCAAAATTCATGAGATTTGGGGAAGGTTCCATTAGATTGGAAAATAGCGAATGTAACTCCTTTATTCAAAAAGAGAGACAGAAAGCAGGAAAATATAGACCATTAGCTTAACATCTGTCATAGGGAAAATGTTAGAAGCTATTATTAAAGATGTTATCACAGGGTACTTAAATTCAAGGCCATCAGGCAGAGTCAACATGGTTTTGTGAAAGAGAAATCATGTTTAGCCAATTTATTGGAGTTCTTTGAAGAAGTAACGTGCTGTGAATGAAGGGGAACTTGTGGATTTGCTGTACTTAGATTTTCAGAAGGCATTTAATAAGGTGCCACATCAAAGGTTATTGTGGAAAATAAAAGCTCATGGTGTAGGGGGTAGCATATTGGCATGGATAGAAGATTGAATAGACAAGAAACAGAGTTGGCATAAATGGGTCATTTTCTGGTCGGCAGGATGTGACGAGTGGTGTGCCACAGGGATCAGTGCTGGAACCTCAACTGTTTACACTTTATATAATTGCTTTGGATGAAGGGACAGAAGGTATGGTTGCTAAATTTGCTGATGGCACAAAGATAGGTAGGAAAGTAAGCTGTGAAAAGGACTTATTTGGCCCGCCTGCATAAAATGGCAGTGCGGAGCTGACTGCCCCTGCCTGCTCCTGCCGAGCCTGCCAGACATGGGAAAAATTCTGCCCAATGTTTAACAAACTATTGGAATTTTTGAGGATGTAGCTAGCAGAGTAGAGAAGGCGGCTGTGATATATTTAGATTTTCAGAAAGCTTTTGATAGGGTCCAATACAAGAGGTTATTAAACAAAATTACAGCAGATGGGACTGGGGGTAATATACTGGCATGGATTGAGAACTGGTTAATGGACAGAAAACAGAGCAGGAATAAATGGGTCATTTTCAGGTTGGCAGGCTATACCGCAAGGATCAGTGCTTGGGCCCCAGCTGTTCACAATCTATATCAATGATTTGGATGTGGGGATTAAATGTAATATTTCCAAGTTTGCAGATGACACAAAGCTAGGTAGAAGTCTGAGCTGTGAGGACGATGTAAAGACGCTTCAAGGGGATTTGGAGAGGTTAAGCAAGTGAGCAAAAATTTGGCAGATGGAATACAATGTGGAGAAATGCGGGGCAGGGTCTTTTGCTGAGCGGGCGGGCGTGCCCCTGACCCGCTTGAGTGTAAAATGACGCGTGATGATTCGGCGAATGTCCTGACGTCATTGCGTACTTGCACGATATTTCAGTCGGTAGGCGTGCGCGGGAATCAGCAGTGCAGCCTCCGACAATTAAAAGGCCTATTAAGGCCATTAATAATGTAAGTGATTTAAATTTTTCGTTGGCCGTCCAACCTTATGGTTGGCGGGCAGGTGAAAAGGCCAAGTGGCCTTTGCATTTTTTGCGAAATCTCATCCAAACCTCATTTGATCCATCATTAAAAAAAAATTCATCTCAATTTCTAACATGTCCCTGCTCATGTGACAGAGTCCAGCGTGCTGGAAAAGCTCCCAGAGGCACACAGCTTCTTCAGGGAGATGAAGAGTTTTGACATTTAAAAATAAAGATTTTTGAAATGTTAAAAAACATGGCTCCTCATGTGACTCGCGTGCACCCGCTGCCTGTGTGGGAGGGGGAGAAGGTCAGGAGTGCAAGTTCATGCTCTTGCCCTCCTCCCACTCCCACACAGGCAGCACTGAGCGCTGCTGTGTGCATTTCGTGCTGGGTGGGCCTAAACTGGCCCGCCAGCGTGAAATCGCGGTCTGTCCCCGAGATGGGGGGCTTCTGACTTCTTCCCGCCAGCCCCCACCAAGCTTGCCCAACAAGGGAAAAATCCTGACCATGAAGTGATCCATTTTGGTGGGAAAAACAGAAATACAGAGTATTTCTTAAATGGTGAGAGGCTTGGAAGTGTTGAACTCCAAAGGGACGTGGGTGTCCTTATTCATGAATCACTGAAAGCTAACATGCAGGTTCAGCAAGCAATTAAGGTATGATATTGAAATGATACGTTAGATTTTATTACAAGAGGATTTGAGTACAGAAGTAAAGATGTCTAACTGTAATTACACAGAGCTTTGTTGAGACCGCACCTGGAGTAGTGAGCGCAGTTTTGGTCTCCTTACCTAATGAATGACACACTTGCATAGCGGAAGTACAGTGAAGATTCACTAAATTAATTCCTGGGATGGAAGGTGTGTCCCATGAGGAAAGATTAAATAGACTGGGCCTTATTCTCTGGAGTTTAGAAGAAGGAGAGGAGATCTCATTCATACAAAATCCTTTCAGGGCTCGACAGGGTAGATGCAGGAAGGACGTTTCCCTTGGCTGGGGGATTTGGAACCAGGGGACAAGCCTCAGAATAAGGGGCAGGCCATTTAGGACTGAGATGAGAAGGGGTTTCTTCACTCAGAGGATGGTGAACCTTTGAAATTCTCCGCCCCAAAGGGCTGTGAAGGCTCAGTTGTTGAATATGTTCAAGACTGGGATCAATAGATTTCTACATATTAAAATCATCAAGGGATACGGGGATAGTGCTGGAAAATAGTGCTGAAGCAGAAGATCAGCCAGGATCTGGTTGAATTAAGGAGTGGACTCGAAGGGCTAAGTGGCCTATTCCTGCTCCTATTTCTTATGTTCAGTCCAGAGTGCTGCAGCTGTATTACATAATCTGGAGCTTCTGGTCTTCAAGCTCTGGATCTGCACTAAGGATTATAAATTTGATCTTTAGTGTCAAAAAATTGAGTTATCAGGAAAGGATGGAAAATTTAGTCTTAAACTTTGAAAAACAGTAAATGGGAAGGAACAAGAAGGAAGCTTTACTGATTGATATGTAAAAATTGTTTGTTTAAAAAAACTATACTAAATTGGCAAGAAGATAAAATTGGAAGAAACTGTTCCCACTGGTGGAAGTGTAGAGAACCAGAGGACAGTGATTTAAAATGAAGAACCAAAGGGAAACTTTTTTCCACTGTGTGTGGTTTGTATTAGCTGAGAATGTGGTGGAGGTAGATATAATCGGGGCATTCAAAAGGGAATTGGATAAGCAGTTGAAAAGAAAAAAAACTGCTGAGCTATGTGGAAAGAGCAGGCGGAGCGGGACTAGGTGAGTTTCTCTTGCACAGAAGCAACATGGACATGATGGACCAAATGGCTTCTTTCTGTGCTGCAGACAATCTATAATTCTGTGAAAAAAGTTCTGGGAATTTGAACTCGCAAGTACTGCTTATGATCATTCCTCCATGCACCTTTGCTATTTATTCTGATTGTAAGCATCATGGGCAAGGCTTATCTCCAACAACTGAATAGTCTGTTCGGCCATTTCAGAGGACAGTTCAGAATCAGCCACATGCTGTGGGTCTGGAATCACAGATAAGCCAATCTGGGTCAGGAGGGCAATTTTCTTACAAAGGATTTGAGTAAACCAAATGGGTTTTTACAACAATCCTGTAGTTTCACAATCACCTTACTGATTTCCTCCAGCTTTTTATTCCAGATTTATTTAATAAACCAAATGTAAGTGCCAAGGATGCCATGAGGGATCATTAGTTCAGTAGTGTTTCTGCCAGAGGTGCATTAACCTAATATAATGAACTATTACTGGAAAATTCGTTCCAACTCAGACAATAGAAATTCATCTGAATATATTCCTCCCAGAACCTGACCCTAATCTCCAGCCACTGCTCTCCCAGAACCTGACCCTAATCTCCAGTCACTGCTCTCCCAGAACCTGACCCTAATCTCCAGTCACTGCTCTCCCAGAACCTGACCCTAATCTCCAGTCACTGCTCTCCCAGAACCTGACCTTAATCTCCAGTCACTGCCCCCCTGAACCTGACCCTAATCTCCAGTCACTGCTCTCCCAGAACCTGACCCTAATCTCCAGTCACTACTCTCCCAGAACCTGACCCTAATCTCCAGTCACTGCTCTCCCAGAACCTGACCCTAATCTCCAGTCACTGCTCTCCCAGAACCTGACCCTGATCTCCAGTCACTACTCTCCCAGAACCTAACCCTGATCTCCAGTCACTACTCTCCCAGAACCTGACCCTAATCTCCAGTCACTGCTCTCCCAGAACCTGACCCTAATCTCCAGTCACTGCTCTCCCAGAACCTGACCCTAATCTCCAGTCACTGCTCTCCCAGAACCTGACCCTAATCTCCAGTCACTGCTCTCCCAGAACCTGACCCTAATCTCCAGTCACTGCTCTCAGAACCTGACCCTAATCTCCAGTCACTGCTCTCCCAGAACCTGACCCTAATCTCCAGTCACTGCTCTCAGAACCTGACCCTAATCTCCAGTCACTGCTCTCCCAGAACCTGACCCTAATCTCCAGTCACTGCTCTCAGAACCTGACCCTAATCTCCAGTCACTGCTCTCCCAGAACCTGACCCTAATCTCCAGTCACTGCTCTCAGAACCTGACCCTAAACTCCAGTCACTGCCCCCCTGAACCTGACCCTAATCTCCAGTCACTGCTCTCCCAGAACCTGACCCTAATCTCCAGTCACTGCTCTCCCAAAACCTGACCCTAATCTCCAGTCACTGCTCTCCCAGAACCTGACCCTAATCTCCAGTCACTGCTCTCAGAACCTGACCCTAATCTCCAGTCACTGCTCTCCCAGAACCTGACCCTAATCTCCAGTCACTGCCCCCCTGAACCTGACCCTAATCTCCAGTCATTGCCCCCCTGAACCTGACCCTTAAAGCCAGTCTCTACTTCACTGAATCTGACCCTATTCTCCCATCACTGTTCCTCATTGGATCCAATCCCAATCTCTTGGTGCCCTTCTCTTCACCTGTTCTAGCTTCTGCTCCTCTTTCCAGCCCTTCCCCACGTTCCAGCTGTTTTATCCTCCATGTTCTCCAGCTCATCCCTTCTGCCAATCCCCAAGACTTCCCTATCTTTAGTTACTGTTCCTCACTTTAGGAACTTGAGTGGGTGAGAGAAACCATTGCATTTGGCCCAAGAAACTATAAAAACCCTGCAGGTGTAAATGCTGGCACATCAAAGTATCAGTTTAGTAGGCCTGTTGTGTGTTTCTAGCTAATCCCATGGGTAAATCTCTACATCTTCCCACTCAGTGGTTTATTTGCATCTGCCTTTCCTCCCCAGAGAGCCTTAGCTCTTTTCATTGAAGTAATTAGAGAGTTACTAGGAGAAAGAAGTTGAATCTGCACTTTAAATTAAACCAGGGCATGTCCATTTAAAGGATTGCACAATCTTTGTTTACAGACAACGCTTTGTTAGTGATGAGCTGCCTGTAGCAGTTCAAGAAGGCAGCTCACCACCACTTTCTCAAGGGCAGTTAGGGATGGGCAATAAATAGCTGGCCCAGCCAGTGACGCCCACATTCCATCAATGAATAAAAAAAGTAACAGCCGATTTTTTAAAAAACGGAATTTTAAAATATTTGTTCAGGGGAGGTGAGCATTGTAGGCAAGACCAGCATTTATTACCCATCCCTACTTGTCCTTGAGAAGGTGGTGAGCTGCCTTCTTGAACCGCTGCAGTCCATGTGGTGTAGGGACACCCACAGGGCAGTTAAGAAGGGAGTTCCAGGATTTTCACCCAGCAACAGTGAAGGACAGTGATCTAGTCCCAAGTCAATATGATGAGTGATGGAGGAAGCTGTTGGGATAATGGTATTCTCAGGACATCGCTGCTCTCTAGTTTCCTGGTATTGGAGGTCACAGCGAAGGGAGGTGCTATAAGTTTCCACAGTGCCTCTGTAGTTGGTACATGCTACAGGCGCTACACTGGTGATGGAGGGACTGGATATTGAGTGCACCGGCAAAAACTTGACCAAGCAAACTGCTTTGTCCTGGATATTTAAGCACTTGGATTTAAATTCTTTTAAAACTGGAAGTGAGAGGTTTAAGGGGCAGCCTGCAATTGTACAGGTTCATGAGAGAGAGCGTCTCCCACTGGCTGTAGAGACGGGCACCATATTCTACTCCTTTCTCAACAACCAATGATTACTCCCTGAAATTTAGTAATCTTGTAACGTAGTGAAACACTGCAGCCAAATTGGGTACAGCAAACACCCATGGACAACAGTGAGATAAACGATCAGATTATCTGTCACAACAATGTTGGTTGTGTGAAAAATGTTAGTCAGGGCATCAGGAGTGCAGTAGGAGGAGGTCCACCACCTTCTCAGGGCCACTATGGACAGTGATCCTAGCTAGCATTGCCCGGAGCTCAACAACACTAAATGTCAAAGTTAGCTTGTCTGTTCACCTTGTGAAGGATAACGGCAAAGAACACAATGACTTGGAGAGAGATCTGGGATGATCCTGCTGCAGTACCAAGAGCCACACCGTCCGCTGGAAGAGGGAATAAAACAGGTTAGTCATGAATTCCTTTTCATGTATTGAAGTTACATTACAGTCGTACAGAACTCTGGTTGGACTGCTGTCTATGGTACTGCTTTCAATTTGGGCACCTTACCTGAGGAAGGATATACTGGCCTTGGAGGGAGTGTAGCGCAGGTTCACCAGAGTGTTACTAAAGTTAGAAGAGTTAGTTTGTGATTGCAGGTTGGATTAACATAATTTGTACTTCCCTGAATTTTTAGGAAATTGAGGGATGATCGAATTAAGATGATTTAGAGGATCTCAGAGTAATGAGAGAGAAATTCTAATTACTCTACGCTGGTGGGGGGAGTCCAAAACATAACCTTAAAATGAGAGCTGGACCATAGAGGGATGATGTCAGGAAGTACTTCTTCACACAAAGGGTAGTGGAAATCTGGAACTCTCTCTCACAAAAAGCTGTTGCGATTAAGTCAATTAAAAACATCAAACTGAGACACTAGAGGTTAGGTCAACCATAATCTAATTGAATGACAGGACAGGGTCAAGAGGCTAAATTGCCGATTTTTATGTGGTTACATTTATTGCACAAGCTGAGTTGTGATGAGACGCTGGTGGTCGGCCTTTGAATGAATGTACAACTTGGAAAGGCCTAGGTCACTTCAGAGAGGATGAAGAGTCAGCCAAATAGAGTGGGACTGGAGTCTGATGTAGGTCAGTCTGGGTGAGAGGGTGACAGGTTCTCCACCCAGAAAGATATCAGTGAATCAGCTGGATTTTTATCCCAACAGCTAAAAATGCAAAAGGAATGGAAGAAGCTGGAAGGCTATCTACACCATCAGCATCGTGTTTAACATCTGTCAATCGTTATCTCGCAAGACCACAATTGGAACAGTCTGCACATTCTTCCCTGCCACTGTGCGTCTGATCCTCTGCTCTCTCTCCAAGTCTTGCAAATAATCCCTCTCACACCGAGCCTCCCCTCGCCACACCGAGCCTCCCCTCGCCACACCGAGCCTCCCCTCGCCACACCGAGCCTCCCCTCGCCACACCGAGCCTCCCCTCGCCACACCGAGCCCCCCCTCGCCACAGCGAGCACCCTCCCACAGCGAGCACCCTCCCACACCAAGCTCCCCTCATCACACTGAGCACCCACCCACAGCGAGCACCCACCCACAGCGAGCACCCCATCCTCACCGAGCCTCCCCTCACCACACTGAGCACCTCTCCCACACTGGGCCTCCCCTCACCACACCGAGCACCCACCCACAGCGAGCACCCACCCACACCGAGCCTCCCCTCACCACACCGAGCACCCTCCCACAGCGAGCACCTTCCCACAGCGAGTCTCCCCTCACCACAGCGAGCACCCTCCCACAGCGAGCACCCTCCCACAGCGAGCACCCTCCCACAGCGAGCACCCTCCCACAGCGAGCACCCTCCCACAGCGAGCACCCTCCCACAGCGAGTCTCCCCTCACCACACTGAGCACCCTCCCACAGCGAGTACTCCACCCACACCGAGTCTCCCCTCATCACACTGAGCACCCTCCCACAGCGAGCACCCTCCCACAGCGAGCACCCTCCCACAGCGAGCACCCTCCCACAGCGAGCACCCTCCCACAGCGAGCACCCTCCCACAGCGAGCACCCTCCCACAGCGAGCACCCTCCCACAGCGAGCACCCTCCCACAGCGAGCACCCTCCCACAGCGAGCACCCTCCCACAGCGAGCACCCTCCCACAGCGAGCACCCTCCCACAGCGAGCACCCTCCCACAGCGAGCACCCTCCCACAGCGAGCACCCTCCCACAGCGAGCACCCTCCCACAGCGAGCACCCTCCCACAGCGAGCACCCTCCCACAGCGAGCACCCTCCCACAGCGAGCACCCTACCACAGCGAGCACCATCCCACAGCGAGCACCCTCCCACAGCGAGCACCCTCCCACAGCGAGCACCCTCCCACAGCGAGTACTCCACCCACACCGAGTCTCCCCTCACCACAATGAGCACCCTCCCACACCGAGCACCCACCCACACCGAGTCTCCCCTCACCACACTGAGCAACCCCCGGCCTCAGCATACGGAGCTCCTATCCTCACCACACCTCACCAGATCAGCACCACCCTCACCGAATCAGTCCCCCTCCTCATTGGACTCAGCCCCCTCTCCAGACTCAGCCCCCTCTCATCTCACTGAGCCCCTCCTCATCTCACTGCACCCTCCCTCACCACACTGAGCCCTCTCCCCCATACCACACAGAGGCCCTTCCTCACCACACTGAACCCACCCTCACCACCCCCCTCCTCATACACCACCCAGTGCTCCTCATCTCACTATTCTACACAATTTAGAAGATGCGACTTAACTGAAACTTTTTAGACCCTGAGGGGTGTTGACAGGGTGGATGTGGAGAGGGTGTTTCCTCTTGTGGGAGAATCTAGAACTAGGGGTGCCTGCTTAAAAATAAGGGGTCGCCCACTTAAGACAGAGATGAGGAGATTTTTTCTCTCAGAGGGTTGTGAGTCTTTGGAACTCTCTTCCTCAAATGGCGGCGGAAGCAGAGCCTTTGAATATTTTTAAGACGGAGATAGACAGATTCTTGAATAACAAGGGGGTGAAAGGTTTCCAGGGGTGGGCAGGAATGTGAGGTTGAGGTTACATTCAGATCAGCCGTGATCTTATTGAAATGTGGAGCAGGCTCAAGAGGCCAAGTGACCTACTCCTGCTCCTAATTCGTATGATCGTATTTAACTCCAAACAAGACAGGTATTACTTCACTACACTAAACACACATTGCTTTAAACTAACCCGCAAACTCCACTGGGCTACTGTCCTATAGTTTATTGAGTGGGAGGAATCTGTTTCAATACCTGCAGCATGAATAACCAGGCCGAGTGTTGCAGTGAGACTGGAGCCAGCACCCGGGCCTGTCCTTGGTTCTGTAGTGGAAATGTAAAACTTTACGTTAATAATAAATATATATTTCACTATGTAATAACCCATTTTCAGAAGTATAAATAGGAATATAACTATTGAGCAAACAGGTTACAGGACGATATAGATGGGCTGGTAAGATGGGCAGAGTAGTGGCAAATGGAATTTAATCCTGAGAAGTGTGGGGTGATGCATTTTTGGAGGACTAACATGGCAAGGGAATACACAATGAATGGTAGGACCCTACAAAGAATCAGAGGGACCTTGATGTATATGCCCCTAGATCCCTGAAGGCAGCAGCACAGGTAGATAAGATGGTTAAGAAGGCATATGGGATACTTGCCTTTATTAGCTGAAGCATTGAATACAAGAGCAGGGAGGTTATGTTGGAACTGTATAAAATGGTAGTATGTCACAGCTGGAGTAGTGTGTGCTGTTCTGGTCGCCACATTATAGGAAGGATGTGATTGCACTGGAGAGGGTGCAGAGGAGATTCACCAGGATGTTGCCTGGGCTGGAGAGTTTCAGCTATGAAGAGAGACTGGATAGGCTAGGGTTCTTTTCCTTAGAGCAGAAAAGGCTGAGGGGGGACCTGATAGGGATATACAAAATTATGAAGGGCATAGATAGGATAGATAAGAAACTTTTCCCCTTAGCAGAGGTGTCAATATCTAGGGGGAATAGATTTGACTCCCTGAGGGGAAGGAGCATCTGGAGGGACATCGAGGTTTCCCGTTTCCCTCTCTCATTGCCACTGCAGGAACTCACCCATGACTCCCATGACGAAGCACAGGCCTGCACACATCTCCGTGTTCTGCTGGACCAGAGTCTCCATGGCGTCCGCCATCCTCCCCATGGAGACCTCCATACACGCACATGTGGGCACCACTTCATCAGACAGCAGGCGGATGCACTCCTCTGACTCACGTGCCATTCTGTTGAGGGGGGTCCAGCAGCTCTGCGTGATGTTCTCCCACCTTTTCCTAACTCTCCACGATGAGCTGGAAGGCCAAATCCAGAGGCTCGTCATCTGATTCGGACACCACAAATGCCTCTTCCCCAGCAGTCTTCCAAGTGCTGGGGAGCTCGCATGAACCTGCCTCCTCCTGCTGTGGACATGTGTCCGTGCGGTGACCATCAGCTTGTGAACCTGAGCCTGCTCTAGATCTAGGTCCCACTGAGTTGTATGTCTCTGCACTGGTGCAGGGTGTGGGTAAGCGCTGTGATGGGTCTTTCAAGCTGCTTATTTCCAGCTCTTCAATGGAGGAGGTGTCCTCTTGGTTGGTGAGGATCTGGATGGAGCTGAGGGACTAGCTGGCTGAGGGTGTCGTTCGCTTGGCAGAGCTCCCTGTGAATCAAAGTAGAGATAACTAGTGCATGGCAAAGCAGGAGAGAGAGAGCACTCACAGTTGCATTGAGAGAGGGATGATGGGGTGCAGGAACCTCATGTGGGTGTTCGCCGCCAACCCCACCATCACCGCAGGCAGGGTCCATACCCTCACCAGTCAGCGCGATGGCACACTCCTCAATGTGAGGGGGATGGACCTAGTGTGGGCCATTCCACCCCCTGGTCTGGGACCTCTCCCTGCTGCTGTCAGCCAGCTTCTCCTGCATGAAAACAGATGGAGAGAGTGTGAACAGGTCACATGGCACCGCTTGGAATGTTTGTGTGGTGAATGGAGCCATGGACAGGATGAGGACGTGAGCTCCAGAGGGTATGAGCCTGATGGAGATGTGAGGGTGTGTGTGAGAGTTAGTGATATTTTCTCCTGAGGTGTGAGATCCCTGTGGATGTGTGGTGGGCTGGTGAGTGGGGGTGTGTGTGAGTTGAGTGCTGAGGAGAGTGACTTATCCTGGCAGGACAGAGGAGACCATTCATCCTCTTCCTGCACTGGGTGGCTGTCCTCTTTTGCAGGCCGTAGGTGCTGACCACCACTGTCACTGCCTCCCATGCAGGATTGGTGACCATGCTTGCTGGCCTTCTCCCAGAGCTGGGGTAGAAGACATCGTGGCAGGCTGACACTGCGTCCAAAAGACATTCCAGGGACGTATCACTGAATCGGGGTGGGGGGCTGCAGTCTTCTTTCCTCTCGGGACCATGTTTCCTGTGCAGCATTCCTGGGCTGGAAGCACTGAGAGGTGTGCACGCGGCTGCACTTTAAATATGGGTCCCGGTGTGAGGAAGCGGTGAGGTGACAGTGTGACGGGCGCATCGGAGGCCGCTCGCCAGCGAAATGGCGTGTTTCCCGGGAATGCATGATTACTGAGACGGGATTGGGATGATACAGTGCAAAAACCCGCCAGTGCAGCCAGTGGGTAAAACGTCCCTTTTCCTATCCGCTATGATTCCACCCTGGTGCTGTCTGGTGTAATGGATCTCCCCCTGAGTTAGAACCCAACTGTCCTCTATATACCCTGGTTCTCCTCTAAGCTGTTCACGTTGCTTTAAAGCCCCTTTTCATTCTTTTCTATTTTGTTCACTTCGAAAAAAATCTTTCCAATCACTTCAAATCATGTTGGGTGCTTGAAGATTGGAGGATGTGCCAAGTCTGGCAGAAGTTTTTTTTTTGTTTTGGGACTTTCAAGAGCACTATTTTTGGGACAAGGGCCATGAAACACTTTCAGAAGTAGAGGGAGTCTGCTTATCAGAACCAAAGCCCATTTGCAGAACAAAGGAGTCTCTGTTCACCAGCAAAAACTTGTCTGTCACCCAATCACACAAGCTCCCACCCCACTCCCAAAAGCAGTAGCAAAGTACAAAGAGCACATTGTAAGCCTAGCAAGTGCTAGGTTTCAATGACCTAGCCATGAAGCTGGCTGGGGGCAGGGAAGGATGAAGAGACACAAAATACTGAGACATGGCTCACTCAGGATCAAACATGGCCGAGGGCACCTATAAGATTTCATTTATTCATTTTTGTATTTGTACTTAGCAACACTGACAAGGCTGCCATTTATCTCCCCAGAATGGAACAGGAATTTTAACATCAAAACAGGCCATTCAGCCCAACCAGTCTGTGCTGGTATAAAAACAAAATACTGCGGATGCTAGAAATCTGAAACAAAAACAGAAAATGCTGGAAAAACTCAGCAGGTTTAACAGCATCTCTGGAGAGAAAAAAAGAGTTAACGTTTCGGGCCCGTATGACTCTTCTTCAGAGTGTTCAGCCTCCACACGAGCAGTATCCTAATCGTACGTACCAACCCTGTTTCAATTTCCTAGCTGTCTTCCATTTACCTCACTGAGGTACAGTGAGCTGATTTTAGTGGTTGTGACTTGTTTCTGGTGCCCAGCAATCCAGTTAAAGGGGATCAACAATAGTAAGTTATTAGAAAAACCAACCTGTATTAAATCATATCTAAAAATGGATGGTACAAATACAGGCTTCATGGAGACCTCCAGCTTCACCATAACCCACGCTCTTAAAGCTCTTTGGCTCTAGTGCCTCTTTGAAGGGTCTGTTAAGACTCCAATCTGACAGGTCCCACCTACAATGTGGGCTTTTTCAATACTGTTCTGCATGGCAGATGGAGGAATAAAATCAAGGGGGCAGAGTTGCTGCCAGTTGGTGCGGGTGCTATCAGTTCAATCAGAGTGAAAACTGCTGTACCAGTGCACAAGATTGCAAGAAGCTTAAGTGTAAGTTAAGCCAAGTATAAGTTGAGTTTCTATGATATTTAAGGCTGATTTAGAAACCAATTTGGCTGAAGTTGGCCCTGTCAATAAAACTGGCCACACACCCCAGCTCGAAATGAGGAAAGCCAGTTTCCTCCAATTGTGTCCATCCAGGAAGGCTTTCAAATTCAGCTTATTTTCTTAGGCACACAGGCACTAATAGGGATGTTTTAAAAGTCTTTACATATTAGAAAATATTTAATTAAAAGAAGCTGACTAGCCAATGAAACAATTCAATGGTTCAGTGGATAACACACAAGTAAAGAACTGGACACATGAAAAATGTTTATTTTTTTGTGTGGTAAACCCATTTTCAGCTCTATTAAAAGAACTGCACTAGCTAACCACTCTCGAATACATCAAGCAACATAATTAAATGGAAAGAAAAAATAGCAATGATTACATTTTATTACAGTGCCCGATTGCAAGATTTGAGATATTACAAATGCATTTTAGCAGAATCTTGCACTGTAACACGAACAGTGCAATGTCAAATGCAAGTTGCATCCAATTTCCCGAATACCCCCAAAGTGGAAATGCTATGGGCCGATCGATCTAATGGCCTCTTCCTGTGCCATAAATTTGTCTATGTTTCTATCCCAAGATGTTGAATATTTGAAGACTGTGTACAATGAGATCTATATGTCCACTCTGAAAGATCCACTGAATTTAACTCCTGAGCATGTGGACCTCCACCTCAGGTAAAAGGTCAAGGTCAGCTGGTCATTTGCTGCTCTTCAAGTTCAAAGCAAAATCACATGTTTGAGCGATTTGTAATCTTAAATGCTGCTATGTTGAAGGGACACCACCCTTCACACAGCACCCTGACGTGGAAACATATTGTTGTCCCTTCATCGTTATTGGGTCAAAATCCCTGAGTTACATTTTTTTTAAATTCGTTCGTGGGATGTGGGCATCGCTGGCTAGTCCAGCATTTATTGCCCATCCCTAATTGCCCCTGCTCAAGGGGCATTTTTAAGAGTCAACCACATTGCTGTAGGTCTGGAGTCACATGTAGGTCAGACCCAGGTAAGGACAGCTGATTTCCTTCCCTGAAGGACATTAGTGAACCAGATGGGTTTTTACCATAATCAACAATGGTTTCATGGTAATCATTAGGTTTTGAATTCCAGATACTTATTGAATTCAAATTCCACCATCTGCCATTGTGGGATTCGAACCTAGGGCCCCGGAGTAATGCTTGGGTAATGCCCTGGGTCTCTGGATTACCAGTTCAGTGACAATACTGCTGTCCTGGCATACAGAACTATGGGAGGATTTGAGTATAGGAATGAAGAGGTCTTGCATTGTATAGAGCCTTGGTAAGACTGCACCTAGAGTATTGTGTACAGTTTTGGTCTCCTTATCTTAGGAAGTGTATATTTGCCATAGAGGGAGTACAATGAAGGTTCACCAGACCGATTCCTTGGATGGCGGAATTGTCTTGTGAGGAGGGATTGAGGAGGCTGGGCCTGAATTCTCTAAAGTTTAGAAGAATGAGAGGTGATCTTATTGAAACATACTTACAGGGCTCGTCAGGGTGGGCGCAGGAAGGGTGTTTCCCCTGACTGAGAGAGTATAGAACCAGGGACACAGTTTCAGAATAAGAAGGAGGCCACTCAGGACTGAGATGAGGAGGAATTTCTTCACACAGAGAGTGGTGAATCTTTGGAATTGTCTACCCCAGAGGGCCGTGGAGGTTCAGTTATGAGTATGTTCAAGACAGAGATTGGTAGATTTTTAGTTATTAAAGATATGAAGGAATGTGCGGATAGTGCGGGAAAATGGCTTTGAGATAGAAGATTAGCCATGATCTGGTACAGTAGGCTCGAGTGGCTGAATGGCCTACTCCTGCTCCTGTTTCTTCACCACATGGACTGCAGCGGTTCAAGAAGGCAGTTGACCACCACCTTCTCAAGGGGATTAAGGGATGGGCAGTAAATGCTGGGCTTGCCACTTTCCAAACAATGGAGAGAAAGGAGTATATTTTTTTCATATTATGTAAATTACTTTAGTCAGGCAGTTGAATATTACCTCCTTGCCATGCAATGCAGTTGCCGACCTGATCAACAATGAACATCAGAAGGAAGCCCATGACAAGGGAGATGCCAATGATGAAATGAGGGGGTGCAAACTGTTTTGTGCCAGCCTGTTTTCCATCAGACACCTGGATTTCCATGAGAACTTGACTCTGTGATATATTCCTGCGCTGATCTGTAATTTCAGACAGAATGGTTTTCCAAAACACATTTTCAAAGTGAAAAAATATTTTTTTTGTTTTTTCCAAAGACCCCTCCACCCCAACCCTCTCCCCAACTCCCAGCCCATCCTCCACACTTTATTGACTATTCCCTTCTTGATGGGTCAGGATCATAACCCGTCAACCAGGCCCCTCCTTTAAACAGTAGGAGGAGGCACAGAATCACAGATATTTAATTAACTAACCTGGAGGGGATAATCTGAAATATTCAACTGTATAAATCTAATTAAGGAGGAGTTGGAAACAGTTAAATGTGGCAAAATTATCAGCTGTTTGCTGGGAGGATATATCCTAGGTTAGTCAGACATCCAATTTTGTCCTAGACAGTCCAGTTTGTAGGGTCTGGCCACTGTCCAGAAGGCTACGCAACTCTAATATATCCTGGGCTACAATCTCCCCATTGGAGCGTTTCCGCCTTTATAACAGTGACAATGGTTCAAAAGTACACCATTGGCTGTAAAGTGATTTGGAAGGTCAGGTGGTTGTGAAAGGTGCTATATAAATGCAAGTCTTTCTTATTTTCTCTCTTTTTAACCAGGTCAGTTAGAAAAACAAGGTTGTCCCATCTGAACCAGAAGAATTACTGTATCTCATCGATCAACAGGATATAAGAACAGGTTCATCAGAGAAGTTAGATACAGTGGTTCATGCAATGGCCTTTAACCTCTGGATTTGGGTACAAATCCCTCATTGTCTGCTGTCAAAAGTTGCTACAAGTCTGAGGGAATCTGAGGTCAGGTCTCCATAGGTCTGAGCCCAACAGCAGCAAATTGCCATCAGTTCAGCACCAACTGGCACAGTGGCTTTCATACAGGGCGTAGGATGTCTGGTAAGCATGTCTATTGGTATGTAAATAAGAAGGGATGAATGAAAGTAAATGCAGTCCATTAGAGGCAGAGACAAGTAAAATTATAATGGGGAATAAGGAAATGGCAGATCACAAATACTTTTAGAAGATCCAAAAAAACATTCTGGAAATAATGGAGGGCTAAGAGTCTAGAGAGAATGACAAACTTAAAGAAATCATTGGAAATAAAAAAAGCTTACTGTGGAAATTAATGGAACTAAATGGCGTCAATTTCCTGGGATCTGACAACCCACATCCTGAGGTAGCTGCAGAGGTAGAGACTGCATTGACTTTGACCTTCCAAAAGTTTTTAGATTCCAGTCACACAGGGAAAATGCTAGAATCTATTATTAGGGATGTGGTAACAGGGCATTTAGAAAATCATAATATGATTAGCAGAGTCATCATGGATGTATGAAAGCAAAATCATGTTTGACAAAGCTGTTAGATTTTTGAGGGTGTAACTGGAAGGATGTAGAAAAGGGGACCAGTGTATATTATGTTTTTGGATTTTCAAAAAGCATTTGATCAGGTGCCACACAAAAGGTTACGACGCAAAGTTAGTGTTCAACAGTTTGGGGGTAATATATTAGCATGGATTGAGGATTGGTTAATGGACTGAAAACAGAGTGGAAATAGACATTTTTGGGTTGCAGACTGTAATTAGCAGGGTACCACAAAGATCAGTACATGGGCCTCAGCTATTTACAGTCTATATTAATGACTTAGATTAGGGAACTCAGTACAACACATCCAAGTGTGTAGACGATACGAAGTTAAGTAGAAAGGATGAAAAGGGATCTGGGGATCTTTGGACCTGAATCATTGAAAGTTAACAAGCAGGTACAGCAAGCAATGAGGAAGGCAAATGGTATGTTAGCTTTCCTTAGATAAGGAAAGACATATTTGCCCTAGAGAGAGTGCACTGAAGGTTCACTTGACTGATTGCTGGGATGAGGGAATTGTTGATGAGGAGAGATTGAGACGACAGGGCCTATATTCCCTGGAAGTTAGAGGGAGAGGGAGGGGGGATGGGGAAGGGTGGGAGGAGAAGGGGAGAGGAGAAAGGAGAAGGGGTGGAGGAGGGGAGAGGGGGAGCCTTTTGAGGACTAAGATCCCATAGCCATTTACTTTTACAGCCTTTTCAATTTGTGGACCCACTTGTAAAGATCAGTTTATATGAATCCCTACAGCCTTCTACAGTTTACCCATTCCATGTAAATGCCCACTTTCACCTTTATGTATATGAGGGTCAGTTTGCTAAGTTGGCCAGATGGCTAGAGTGTGGTGCAGAATGAGGCCAATGGTGTGGGTTCAATCCCCGTACTGGCTGTGGTAGTTTATGAAGGACTGTCTCCTTGCCTTGCCCCATGCAGACTGGTGCCCCTTAAGCTAACAGAGAGAGATGCCTAAGGTCCCACATGGACTATGGTTAATGATCTATGTATATGCAGGTTAAATGGTGAGTGAGTATAAGTGGGCACACACCTGCCATGAGATCACCCAGCAGCAGCTCGATTCCCTCAGGAATAATGATGGCCAGAGCTGTCCCGCAGAGTAATCCTGCTCCCAGCACTGTCACAAACTTCAGCTTCTCCTAAAGCAGTCAAAGAGAAAGAGCAGAATAAGGCAACGTGATTACAGATTTAGTCCAGTATAGACTGACTGTTCTATAATAATGTACACTGAGTGTTCCATAATGCACACTGAGTGTTCCATAATGTACACTGAGTGTTCCATAATGTACACTGAGTGTTCCATAATGCACACTGAGTGTTCCATAATGCACACTGAGTGTTCCATAATGCACACTGAGTGTTCCATAATGTACACTGAGTGTTCCATAATGTACACTGAGTGTTCCATAATGTACACTGAGTGTTCCATAATGCACACTGAGTGTTCCATAATGCACACTGAGTGTTCCATAATGCACATGCTGAGTGTTATATATAATAAACACTAAGGGCGGATTTTCCGTGCCCACTGTCGTCGGGCATGATCCATAGTGTGAGCGGACAATATGGTGCGACAGGTTTCACGATGGTGTCAAGCCAGTTCACGATCGGTCACTCAGCCTGCCGATGACTGGCCGCATTTCCCACCATCGGACATCAGGAACCTCATTGTGATATATCAGCATATCATTATCAGGCCAGCCCGCCAGAATCCTACCCCCCACCTTGCTGGATCCTCCGTCCACGTCAGCGGGAAAACACACCGACACGTTTCACAACACCACATGAAAGGTGTGCACTTGGTGGTTGTGCTTTGAGGGGAACTCGGAGGTGAGTACACAGTAACATTGTGCAGCTCTCACCAGGGTCACCTGTTGGACTTCAAGCTTCAGGGGCATCGGGGGGGTCGGGGTTAAGGGCAGCCCTGCCGTTGAATATAGCGCACAAGCATTTGGGGGGTGGGGGTCAGGGTGGGTGAGGGAAGTGGCCACGCATTCGGGAAACCTGTATAAAGTGACCATTCCTCTGCAACTGAGACAGTTCAGGCGCAGCCACATTGATATTGTTGAAGTCGGGCTCCTAGATTACCAGCCTACTCAAGCAATGCAGAGGCATCAAAGTGCCACCAAATGCTCCAGAGCTCCCCCCTCCCCATCTTCCCCCCACCGGCACAGTCTGGAAATTCATGAGCATTTTAGTGGAAGGCAGAACAACTGGACGACTGCACACATTGTACAATCACCTCACTAAAGCTGTCATGGAGCAGTCACTGCTGGAGGTGCTCACAGCCCCTTGCAATCTCCGCATCCCGGTTTGGACCAGTCTCCCCCATGGTTCAAGCTAACAGGGCAGCTTTGCAGTGCAGGTTAGGAGAATGTCTGTGTCTGAGCTGAGAGCACAGCAGGCAGTCCAGTGGGTGAAGCTGCCACCAATCGGTGAGGTGGAGTGGGGTGGAATTGGTGGAGTTTCGGGCAGCCAAGCAGCGCAATAATCTCTGGCCATTGAAGATGACGGAGGAGAGAGTGACTGAGGCTCCTGGTTGCACAGAGGCAGCAGCAGCAACTTCAGGAAGAAGGGGTGGTTGGGGCTCCCACACATACTGCCAAAGAGCCACAGCGAGCTGTCACTGGTCAGCACTTAGCGACACCCAGGGTCTATAGTCGCTGCCTTTCATTCCTTCAGATGACTGAGAACCAGTGTTGCTGAAGACTGCACATGTCTAGGGAACTGGTCAGTCACATCTGCCACCTGCTGCAGGATTTGGTGCCATGGGGCCATGGAGGGCACCCACCTGCCAGTGGCTGTGAAATTGACAGTAGTGCTCAATTTCTATGCGAGTGGCTCCTTCCTGGGCTCCACAGGTGACCCCTGTGGGATATCACAAGCCTCCACCCACAAATACATCCATGAGGTCATGGATGCCATCTTCACAAGGACACACAGCTTTGTGCATTTCACCCGGGACCAGAACAGCCAGGATGCAAGAGCGATTGGATTCGCCCAGATCTTGGGTTTCCCACAGGTGCAGGGTGCCATCGACTGCACTCACACAGCACTCACATCTCCGTGTGGACTACATCAACCACAAGGGCTTCCATTCGCTGAATGTGCAGCTGGTGTGTGACCACCACAAACACATCCTGCAGGTGTGTGCACGGTTTCCAGGGAGTGTCCACGGCTCCTACATCCTCAGTCGGTCACAGATCCATGGAGTCTTCCAGGGTCCACAGAGGCTGCAGGGTTGGCTCCTCGGCGACAAGGGCTTCCCACAGAGGCCGTGGCTGATGACACACGTGTGGTGGCCTCAGACTGCAGCAGAGCGACGCTATAATCAGGCTCATGGTGCAGCTCGTAACTTGGTGGAGCAGCTCATTGGGATGCTGAAGATGAGGTTCTGGTGTCTGGACCAGTCTGATGGATCCCTGCAATACAGCCCCCAGAGGGTGTCACACATCGTGGTCGTCTGCTGCGCCCTTTACAACCTGGCGCTGCAACGGGGAGAGGAGCTGGAGGTCTCCTCCGATGAGGAGGATGCTGATGGGGATGAGGGGGAGGAAGGTCCTCTGAGGCGTGATGACGGCAATGAGGCCCTCGCACTGGCCAGACGAGGCAGACACACTCGGGAGGCCCTCATAGCTGCTAGATTTGTGGAGGATGATGATGACAACATGCAGTGAGGAGAAACCTTAGATCCTCACATTGTATCTGTGAAGATTTGACTCCAGTCTGGCTGATGACAGCGTGAATACCCTCTGTGAGAATGCTCCTGTCATGGAGACGCAGTGGAGGCCCTAATAGTCGCTCGATCGCAGGAGGATGATGACAACATGTAGTGAGGACACCCCATAGATCTTCACACAGCCTCTGAGAATGTCTGACTCCTGTCTGGCTGAAGGCAGCTCGCCTGCACTCTGTGATCAGGGTCATATCATAGAGACACAGCCCTGAAACTTTAGATGCATCTGATCCTTTGTCCACCTTCAGCACCTGAGCCCTTCGGGAGCACAGCATCACTGGTCAAATTTTTACTTTTCTTTAGCTCTGAAGAAGAGTCATACAGACTTGAAATGTTAACTGTTTTTTTTTCTGCTCACAAGACGCTGTTAGACCTGCTGAATTTATCCAGTATTTTCTGTTTTTGTTGCAGTCTCCTCTACATTGGAGAGACCAAACGCAGACTGGGTGACCGCTTTACAGAACACCTTTGGTCTGTCCGCAAGCATTACCCAGACCTCCCTGTCACTTGCCATTTCTACACACCACCCTGCTCTCATGCCCACAAGTCCTTGGCTTGCTGCATTGTTCTAGTGAAGCTCAACGCAAACTGGAGGAACAGCACCTCATCTTCCAACTAGGCACTTTACAGCCTTCCGGACTTAACATTGAGTTAAACAACTTCAGACCATGAACTCTCTCCTCCATCTTCACCCCTTTTTAATCCCTTTTTAAAAAAATATTTCTAATCTTTATTCACTTATTTTTATATTTATTCATCTTTTTATCGGCATTTTTAATCCCTTTTCAACTGCTGCCTCCCCCCACCCTTCCCCAGAAAGGGCTATCTGTTACTTGTTCTATGTTGTTCTTTCACAAAGTGCAGACCCTTGTTCTGCTATTACCACATTCTGCTATCTTACCTTTATGCCATTATCAGCACCTCCTTTAGTCTTCAGCACTACCATTAACACTCCCTTTGTCTTGTGTCTATATCTTTGTCAATCTCTCCCTAGCCCCCACCTATCACTGGCCTTCTATCCAGCTTCACCTGCTCCACCCTCCTTAAACAGTTTAAATTCCATCTCATTTATACTTCTCTTTAGCTCTGAAGAAGAATCATATGGACTTGAAACGTTAACTCTGTTTCTCTCTCCACAGATGCTGTCAGACCTGCTGAGTTTTTCCAGCATTTTCTGATTTTATATCAGATTTCTTAACATTCGCAGCATTTTGCATTTATCTTAGTTCTGTAGTAAGTACTGACTGTTCTATAATAGAAAGTGACAGTTCTAAATTGGACACTGACGGTTCCATAACAGACAATGACTGGTCTATAATATGCGCTGACTGTTCTATTGTTATGACGTGGCAGATGATGTATGTCAGGTGGATCAAATCCAGGAGCGAAACTTGATCGCTCTTTCACATTGCTTTTGCAATTTGTATTTATTTTGAGATGCATGCACTGAATTCAGAAGTAATAAGTCCACCAAGACTTTTAGATTTCTTATTAACAAAAGAAAAGATTTCAAGCACATACAAGGGCTACAAATTACCACTCTCATAACTCCTAAAATCCCCAATTAATCTGAATTCCAGTTACACCCCCTTTAACGCAATAGTCCAAAAATGGATTTTAGATTTTAAACAGATCCAGCACATTAACACAATACCCTGGACAGTGGAATTCCAAATGGCTTTCTCCTCCAGTTTCAGTTTCAGTAGGCAGCAGACTTATGCAAAAATACTGGAGGCTTCATTAAGGCTATTTCACACGTTTCATCTCACAATGCCTTCTCCTGACACATAGCTTCATTCTCCTTTATATATGGTTATCTCTTCTTAATATGTAACTTCTATTGTTTCATACGTCTTTGAAAGTGTATCTCACTTCTAACATAAAACTTTCATGTTGTCACTGTATATTGTCAGTAACCCTCGGGAAAAAATAAACAAATTCCTTAGCTTGCTTGTCTGGCTATTTGTAAACAGACTGAGCTCCCTTTGAAATCCAAACCCTGCTTCACCTATCTAAAAATGCAAGTTCTCTTCACATCGTACATGCTATGCCAGCATCCATGTTTACTCATTAGCATGTCAAGCACCTAGCTTCTTTTCATGAGTCAAAGCCTGCAGTCTATTTGGCTCCAAATCTAATTAAAGCACACACAGATAGACCCAACTATTTATACCCCATAAACCTACTTTATAGTAAACCAGAAAAATGTTATGAAAATTATTATAGTTTCATGACACCTCCCTCCTTATGAGAAAATGAACCATCACAACTTAAAAAAAGGTTTCATTTTCTTAACCAATCTTACACTACCTACTATACTTATCTATATACCCAAACTATTACATTACTAGGTGCATGCATTAGTATAACAATATATATACAGACCCTTGGTATCAATAGAGGCCATTTCAGTCCAGTGTCCAGGTTTTTAATGTCCAATTTGCCTTTGAGTTTTAAGCTCTCAACAAAGCATCTGCAATTAAATTTTCTCATCCAGGAACATGTATAATCTGTAGATTAAATGGTTGCAGTAATAAACTCCATCTCAAGAGCCTTGCACTTCGGTCTCAAAATATGACCAGAAGTTTTAATGGATTGTGGTCTGTATAAACAATTGTTTCTGGTGAATTGTTTGTAACATAAACCTCGAAATGCTGCAATGTTAAAACCAGACCCAGAGTCTCCTTTTTGATCATGGGATATTTTCTATGTTGTACAATCAACTTTCAAGAAAAATACCCATTTGGTTTCTCAATTCCGGTTTCATCTTCTTGCACCAGTACTGTCCCAATGCCTAAATCACTCACATTAATGGCCAACTTAAATTGCTTGGCATAATTGGGTGCTGCCAAAACTGGTATCATAGTCAATACAGTTTTTAAACAGTCAAATGATTCTGGCACTCCTGTATCCATTGAAACTTTTTTTTTAATAGTTCATTCAATGGAGCAACCACACTGCTAAAGTTTGGTACAAATTTCCGGTAAAACCCACTCATGCCGAGAAATCTCAAAACTTCTCATTTTGTTGTAGGGATGGGGAAATCCATGATAGCTTTGACTTTCACATCTCTCGGAGCCACCTTACTATGTCCAATGGTATGGCTTAGATATGTAACTTGTACTTTTGAAAGTTCACTTTTAGCCAAGTTCTTCACCAAATTAGCCTCTTGTAGTCGATTAAATAATTCTTCCAGATGTTGTAAATGCTCCTCCAATGTTGGACTGAAAACTATCAAGTCATCAATATAAACAGCACAATTGCTCAGTCCGGCAATTACTTTGTTTGTCAGTCTTTGAAATGTTGCTGGTGCATTTCCCATACCAAACGGCATGACTTTAAACTGATATAGTCCATCTGGTGTCAAAAAAACCGATATCTCCTTTGCCCTCTCCAACAACGGTATTTGCCAATATCTTCTCAGCAAGTCAATCTCTGTGATAAACTTTGATTGTCCCACTTTCTCAATACAATCTTCCAACCGTGGTATAGGATATCAATCCACTTTTGTCACCACATTCACCTTTCGATAGTCCACACATAGTCTTTGTGTTCTACCCAGGTTCTGTACCATCACAATAGGTGAATTCCAGTTACTGCAACTAGATTCAATGATATCATTTTGAAGCATGAATTCAATTCCTTTCTGTACTCGTGATAACTTTGCTGAACTTAATCTATAAGGATGTTGCCATCTTGGAAGTGAATCTTCTACACTCACATCATGTGTAGCTAAATTTGTCCTCCCTAGCTTATTCCCACAAATAGCTTTATGTGACTGCAATAGCATCTCCAAATCACTTTGACACTTATCTGGAAAGTAACTCAATATTATATTTAAGTTTTCAAGTATCCCCTCATTATCCAATCTGATTAGTGGAAAATATTACGAAAATTATTATATTTTCATTAAATTTTAATAGACAATGACTGTTCTATAATAGACATTGACTGTTCTTAAAAACACTTACTATTTGATAATACACATTGACTATTCTATAATAGACAATGACTGTTCCAAAATAGACACTCATTGTTCTATAATACTGTTCTATAATAGACAATGATTGTTCTATAAAACACACTGACTGATCTATAATGCATACTATAAAAGACATTGACTGTTCTACACTGCAGACTGACTGGACTATAATACACAGTGACTATTCTATAATAGACACAAACTGTTCTATAATACACACTGACGGTTCTGTAGTACATGTTGAGTGTTATATATAATAAAACTAAGTGTTTTATAATAAGCACTCAGTTCTATAATACAAATTGACTGTTCCATAACACAAACTAACTGTCCTACAATACACACTGACTGTCCTACAATACACACTGACTGTCCTATAATACACACTGACTGTCCTATAATACACACTGACTGTCCTATAATACACACTGACTGTCCTATAATACACACTGACTGTCCTATAATACACACTGACTGTCCTATAATACACAATGATTATTCTATAATAGACAATGACTATTCTATAATAGACAATGACTTCTATAATGTACACTGGCTGTTCTATAATAGGCAGTGACTGCTCTATACTGGATAATGACTTCTATAATACACTCCATTCTATAATACACACTGACTATTCTATAACAGACAATGACTTCTATAATGTACACTGGCTGTTCTATATTAGTGACTGCTCTATAATAGATAATGACTTTTACAATACACACCATTCTATAATACACACTGACTATTATAGGACTATCAAAGGTTACGGGGAGAAGGCAGGAGAATGAGATTGAGAAACTTATCATCCATGATTGAATGGCAGAGCAGACTCGATGGGCCGAATGGCTTATTTTCTGCTCCTTTGTCTTATGGTCTTATGGACTATTCTATAATAGACAATGACTGTTCTATAATACACACTGTTCCATAATAGACAATGACTGTTCCAAAATAGACAGTGACTGTCCTATAACAGACAATGACTTCTGTAATACACACTATTCTATAATACACACTGACCGTCCTATAATAGACAATGACTGATCTATAATACATTCTGACTGTTCCGCAACATGCACCGACTGTTCCGCAACACGCACCGACTGTTCCGCAACACGCACCGACTGTTCCGCAACACGCACCGACTGTTCCGCAACACGCACCGACTGTTCCGCAACACGCACCGACTGTTCCGCAACACGCACCGACTGTTCCGCAACACGCACCGACTGTTCCGCAACACGCACCGACTGTTCCGCAACACGCACCGACTGTTCCGCAACACGCACCGACTGTTCCGCAACACGCACCGACTGTTCCGCAACACGCACCGACTGTTCCGCAACACGCACCGACTGTTCCGCAA
The DNA here is from genome assembly GCF_017639515.1 of Carcharodon carcharias. Lineage (NCBI taxonomy): Eukaryota > Metazoa > Chordata > Chondrichthyes > Lamniformes > Lamnidae > Carcharodon > Carcharodon carcharias. The sequence continues at coordinate 23,407,112 of NC_054471.1, forward strand.
CACGCACCGACTGTTCCGCAACACGCACCGACTGTTCCGCAACACGCACCGACTGTTCCGCAACACGCACCGACTGTTCCGCAACACGCACCGACTGTTCCGCAACACGCACCGACTGTTCCGCAACACGCACCGACTGTTCCGCAACACGCACCGACTGTTCCGCAACACGCACCGACTGTTCCACAACACGCACCGACTGTTCCACAACACGCACCGACTGTTCTATAATAGACAATGACTTCTATAATACACACAATTCTATAATACACGCTGACTGTTCTATAATAGACAATGACTGTTCCACAATGCACACTGACTCTTCTGTAATATGTACTCACAGTTCTATGATACACACTGACTGTTCTATTATAGACAGTGACTGTTCTATAATAGACAATGGCTTCTATAATACACTATATTCTATAATACACACTGACTTTTCTATAATAGACTGGGACTGTTCGATAATATACACTGACTGTTCCAGAATTTTACTGTCCTCTTCCAGGCCCCACTGGAAGCGCTGAGCCTTTCTCAGTGGATGTTTCACGCTGGCTGGCTGTTAATTGGGCAGGCAGCGTGAAATCACGGTCAGGGGCCAATCGCAGTTGGGGGCCAATCATGGTCAGGGTCCATTTCCCTTCCGCTCTCGCGCTTGCCGATTGCGCGTGTCCAAAGGGTGAAAAATTCAGGCCTGACTGTTCTATAATACACACTGACTAATCTACAATAGACACTGACTCTTCTATAATACACACTGACTGATCTACAGGAGACACTAACTGATCTATAACATACACTGACTAATCTACAATAGACACTGACTCTTCTATAATTCACACTGACTAATCTACAATAGACACTGACTGATCTATAACATACACTGACTGATCTATAACATACACTGACTAATCTACAATAGACACTGACTCTTCTATAATACACACTGACCAATCTACAATAGACACTGACTCTTCTATAATATACACTGACTGATCTACAGGAGGCACTGACTGATCTATAACATGCACTGACTAATAGAACCATAGATCACTACAGCACAGAAAGCAGGCTATTCGGCCCTTCTGGTCTGTGCCGAAATATTATTCCGCTAGTCCCATTGACCTGCACCTAGTCCATAACCCTCCAGACCTCTCCCATCCAACTATCTATCTAATTTATTCTTAAAACTTAAGAGTGAGCCCGCATTTATCACGTCAGATGGTAGCTTGTTCCACACTCTCACCACTCTGAGTGAAGAAGTTCCCCCTAAACCTTTCCCCTTTCACCCTAAAGCCATGTCCTCTCGTGTTTATTTCTCCTAATCTAAGTGGAAAGAGCCTACTCACATTTACTCTATCTATAAAAACAAAAAAACTGCGGATGCTGGAAATCCAAAACAAAAACAGAATTACCTGGAAAAACTCAGCAGGTCTGGCAGCATCGGCGGAGAAGAAAAGAGTTGACGTTTCGAGTCCTCATGACCCTTCGACAGAACTGTCGAAGGGTCATGAGGACTCGAAACGTCAACTCTTTTCTTCTCCGCCGATGCTGCCAGACCTGCTGAGTTTTTCCAGGTAATTCTGTTTTTGTTTTACTCTATCTATACCCCTCATAATTTTGTAAACTTCAATCATATCTCCCCTCGTTCTTCTACGCTCCAAGGAATAAAGTCCTAACCTGTTTAATCTTTCCCTGTAACTCAACTCCTTAAGACCCGGAAACATCCTAGTAAATCTTCTCTGCACTCTCTCAATCTTACTGATATCCTTCCTGTAGTTAGGCGACCAGAACTGCACACAATACTCCAAAGTTGGCCTCACCAATGTCTTATACAACCTCACCATAACATCCCAACTCCTATACTCAATACTTTGATTTATGAAGGCCAGTATGCCAAAAGCTTTCTTTACAACCTTGTCTACCTGTGACGCCACTTTCAGGGAACTATGTATCTGAACTCCCAGATCCCTTTGTTCCTCCGCACTCCTCAGTGCCCTACCATTTACTGTGTATGTCCTACCTTGGTTTGACCTTCCAAAATGTAACACCTCACACTTTTCCGCATTAAACGCCATCTGCCATTTTCTGGCCCATTTTTCCAATTGGTCCAGGTCTCTCTGCAAGCTTTGAAAGCCTTCCTCGCTGTCCACAGCACCTCCAATCTTAGTGTCATCAGCAAACTTGCTGATCCAATTCACCACATTATCATCCAAATCATTGATATAGACAACAAACAACAATGGTCTCAGCACAGATCCCTGAGGCACACCACTAGTCACAGACCTCCAGTCTGAGAAGCAATCACCCACTACCACTCTCTGTCTTCTCCCACACAGCCAATTTTGAATCCAGTTTACAACCTCTCCATGGATACCAAGTGTCTGAACCTTCTGAACTAACCTCCCATGTGGGACCTTGTCAAAGGCCTTACTAAAGTCCATGTAGACAACATCCACAGCCTTTCCTTCATCTACTTTCTTGGTAACCTCCTCGAAAAACTCTACAAGGTTCGTTAAACACGACCTACCACGCACAAAGCCATGCTGACTATCCTTAATCAGCCCTTGGCTGTCCAAATAATTATATATCTGATCTCTCAGAACACCTTCCAATAATTTACCTACTACTGACGTCAGGCTCACTGGCCTGTAATTACCTGGTTTACTTTTGGAGCCTTTTTTAAACAACGGAACATCAGCTACCCTCCAATCCTCCGGCACCTCACCCGTGGCTAAGGACATTTTAAATATTTCTGCCAGGGCCCTGGCAATTTCTACACTAGTCTCCCTCAAGGTCCGAGGGAATATCATGTCGGGCCCGGGGGATTTATCTACCTTTATTCGCTGTGAGGCAGCAAGCACCTCCTCCTCTTTAATCTCTATATGTTCCATGAAACTATTGCTTGTTTCCCTTCCTTCCTTATACACTATGCCAGTTTCCTGAGTAAATACTGATGCAAAAAAACTGTTTAAGATCTCCCCCATCTCATGAGGCTCCACACATAGATGACCACTCTGATCTTCAATGGGACCAATTGTGTCCCTTACTATCCTTTTACCCTTAATATACTTGTAGAAACCCTTCGGGTTTACCTTCACATTATCTGCCAAAGCAACCTCATGTCTTCTTTTTGCATTCCTGATTCCCTTTTTTAGTATTTTCTTACATTTTCTATACTCTACAAGTATCTCATTTGCTTCTTGTTGCCTATACCTGCTATACACCTCTCTCTTCTTCTTAACCAGATCGCCAATATCCCTTGAAAACCAAAGTTCCCTATGCCTGTTAACTTTGCCTTTAATCCTGTCAGGAACATGCAAACTCTGCACTCTTAAAATTTCGCCTTTGTATACCTTCCATTTACTGAACACATCCTTGCCAGAAAACAACTTATGCCAATCCACTCTTCCTAGATCCTTTCTCATTTCCACAAAATTGGCCTTTCTCCAACTTAGAATCTCAACTCGAGGACCAGACCTATACTTATCCATAATTAGCTTAAAACTAATGACATTGTGGTCAATGGACCCAAAATGTTCGCCTACACATACTTCTGTCACCTGACCTGTCTGGTTCCCTAATAGGAGATCAAGTATTGCATCCTCTCTCTTTGGTACCTTTATATATTGATTTAGAAAACTTTCCTGAACACATTTGACAAACTTCAAGCCATCCAGCCCTTTTACAGTATGGGAATCCCAGTCAGTATGTGGAAAGTTAAAATCTCCTACTATCACAACTTTCTGTTTCTTACATCGGTCTGCTATCTCTCTACAGATTTGCTCCTCCAATTCTCTCTGACTATTGGGCGGTCTATAATACAACCCTATTAGTGTGGTCACACCTTTCCCGTTCCTCAGCTCCACCCATATGGCCCCTGTAGACGAGCCCTCTGGGCTGTCCTATCTACACACAGCTGTGATATTTTCCCTGACTAGTAATGCCACTCCTCCCACTTTCATCCCTCCCCCTCTATCACGTCTGAAACAACGGAACTCCGGAACATTGAGCTGCCAGTCCTGCCCCACCTGCAACCAAGTCTCACTAATAGCAATAATGTCGTAATCCCACATGCCAATCCACGTCCTAAGCTCATCTGCCTTTCCGACAATACTCCTTGCATTGAAATAGATGCACCTGAGAACATTTCTATCACGTACGGACCCTTGATTTCTGTCTATACATGCATTCCTCGCTTGGCCTTTATCCTCCTCCACCTCACTATCTGCTCTAACACTCTGGTTCCCCTCCTATTTCTAGCCTCACTAGTATGTGGCACGGGTAGCACTCCTGAGATCATAACCCTGGAGGTCCTGTCCTTCAACTTAGCGCCTAACTCCCTAAACTCTCTTTGCAGGACCTCCTCCTCCTTCCTATCCACGTCATTGGTCCCTACATGGACCACGACATCTGGCTGCTCACCCTCCCTCCTGAGAATACTGAGAACTCGATCCGAGATATCGCAGACTCTGACACCAGGGAGGCAACAGACCATCCGCGATTCTCGATCTCTCCCACAGAACCTCCTATCTGTCCCCCTATCGAATCCCCTATCGCTACTGTTCTCCTCTTTTCCCTCCCTCCTTTCTGAGCTGAGGGTCTAGCCTCAGTGCCAGAGACACGATCACTACAACTTGTCCCTGGTAGGTCGGCCCCACCAACAGTATCCAAAACATTATACCTATTGTTGATGGGAATGGCCACAGGCTGCTCTGCTCTTTCTGTCTATTCCTCTTCCTTCTCCTGACATTCACCCAGCTGCCTGCCTCCTGACTTTTAGGGGTGACTGTCTCCCTGAAACTCCTGTCTATTACTGCCTCTGCCTCCTGTATGATCCGAAGTTCATCCAGCTCCAGCTCCAGTTCCCTAACTCGGTTTGTCAGAGCTGCAGCTGGATGCACCTTTTGCAGGTGTAGGCATCAGGGACAATTGTGCTGTCCATGACTTCCCACATGCTGCATTCGGAGCACTCGACTGCCCCAACTGCTGCCTCCATTACCTACTCCTAATTTACTTAAAGGACTTTACCCGGCCCTATCCCACTGGGAGCAAGCTCGTCCTCAGCTTCTGCTCGCCGAAGCCTCTCGAACCAAAACCTCAAAGCTCCACTCCTTCACTGGGCCGCTCACAGGCTGGCCCCTCCTCTTCAGCTTCCCCTCCTTTTATTTTCAATCTCCGCGCTCTTTTTCGACTGACCTGCCTTCAAGATCCGCCGCCTTTTTCAAATGTTGAGTGCAAGAGTCCTTCTCCTCGATTCCCTCCTGAGTCGTGGTGAATGCGCTGACTTCTCCCAGAATGCTTCAGTCACTTTTCACCAGCGCCCTCTGTTGGATCTATAATAGTTACTGACTGATCTATAATACACTTTTGACTTCTGTAATACGCACTGAAAGTTCTATAATACACATTGACTCATCTACAATAGTTACTGACTTCTACAATGCGCGCCGACTCTTCTACAATGCGCGCCGACTCTTCTACAATGCGCGCCGACTCTTCTACAATGCGCGCCGACTCTTCTACAATGCGCGCCGACTCTTCTACAATGCGCGCCGACTCTTCTACAATGCGCGCCGACTCTTCTACAATACGCGCCGACTCTTCTACAATACGCGCCGACTCTTCTACAATACGCGCCGACTCTTCTACAATACGCGCCGACTGTTCTGCAATACACACGGACTGTTCTGCAATACACACGGACTTCTGTAATACACACTGACTTCTGTAATACACACTGACTTCTGTAATACACACTGACTTCTGTAATACACACTGACTTCTGTAATACACACTGACTTCTGTAATACACACTGACTTCTGTAATACACACTGAAGGTTCTATAATATACACTGGCAGTTCTATAATAGACACTGACTGTTCTAAAATAGACAACGACTGTTATATAATAGACAATGACTGTTATATAATAGACAATGACTTCTATAATAAACACTATTCTATAATGCACACTGACTGATCTATAATAAACACTGATTGCTCGTTAATACACATTGATTGTCTATAATATGTACTGACTGTTCTACAATATGCACTCACAGTTCTGTAATACACAATGAGTGTTCTATAATAAACACTGACGGTTCTGTAATAGACAATGAGTGTTCTATAATAGACACTGACTGTTCTGTAATAGGCAATGAGTGTTCTATAATAGACACTGACTGTTCTGTAATAGACAATGAGTGTTCTATAATAGACACTGACTGTTCTGTAATAGACAATGAGTGTTCTATAATAGACACTGACTGTTCTGTAATAGGCAATGAGTGTTCTATAATAGACATTAACAGCTCTATAATAAACACTGACGATTCTGTAATAGACAATGAGTGTTCTATAATAGACACTGACTGTTCTGTAATAGACAATGAGCGTTCCATCATAGACACTGACTGTTCTGTAATAGACAATGAGTGTTCCATCACAGACACTGACTGTTCTGTAATAGGCAATGAGTGTTCTATAATAGACACTGACTTCTGTAATAGGCAAAGAGTGTTCTATAATAGACACTGACTGTTCTGTAATAGACAATGAGTGTTCTATAATAGACACTGACTGTTCTGTAATAGGCAATGAGTGTTCTATAACAGACATTAACAGCTCTATAATAAACACTGACGATTCTGTAATAGACAATGAATGTTCTATAATAGACACTGACTGTTCTGTAATAGACAATGAGTGTTCCATCATAGACACTGACTGTTCTGTAATAGACAATGAGTGTTCCATCATAGACACTGACCGTTCTGTAATAGGCAATGAGTGTTCTATAATAGATACTGACGGTTCTGTAATAGGCAATGAGTGTTCTATAATAGACACTGACTGTTCTGTAATAGGCAATGAGTGTTCTATAATAGACACTGACTGTTCTGTAATAGACAATGAGTGTTCTATAATAGACACTGACTGTTCTGTAATCGGCAATGAGTGTTCTATAACAGACATTAACAGCTCTATAATAATCACTGACGATTCTGTAATAGACAATGAATGTTCTATAATAGACACTGACTGTTCTGTAATAGACAATGAGTGTTCCATCATAGACACTGACTGTTCTGTAATAGACAATGAGTGTTCCATCATAGACACTGACTGTTCTGTAATAGACAATGAGTGTTCTATAATAGACACTGACTGTTCTGTAATAGACAATGAGTGTTCTATAATAGACACTGACTGTTCTGTAATAGACAATGAGCGTTCCATCATAGACACTGACTGTTCTGTAATAGACAATGAGTGTTCCATCATAGACACTGACTGTTCTGTAATAGACAATGAGTGTTCTATAATAGACACTGACTGTTCTGTAGTAGACACTGACTGTTCTGTAGTAGACACTGACTGTTCTGTAATAGACAATGAGTGTTCTGTAATAGACAATGAGTGTTCTGTAATAGACAATGAGTGTTCTGTAATAGACAATGAGTGTTCTGTAATAGACACTGACTGTTCTGTAATAGACACTGACTGTTCTGTAATAGACACTGACTGTTCTGTAATAGACACTGACTGTTCTGTAATAGACACTGACTGTTCTGTAATAGACACTGACTGTTCTGTAATAGACACTGACTGTTCTGTAATAGACACTGACTGTTCTGTAATAGACACTGACTGTTCTGTAATAGACACTGACTGTTCTGTAATAGACACTGACTGTTCTGTAATAGACACTGACTGTTCTGTAATAGACACTGACTGTTCTGTAATAGACACTGACTGTTCTGTAATAGACACTGACTGTTCTGTAATAGACACTGACTGTTCCATAATAGATAATGACTATTTTCTAAAAACACTGACTGTTGCTATAATAAACATTGTTTTTCATAGACACTGAGGCCAGAATCTTATGTCCCACGGGCGGGCGTGTGCCCGAACCATCCAGATGTGAAATAGCGCGAGATGTTGCCGGCCGGCACCCTGGTGTTATCGTGCACATGTGCGATGACTCGCTTGGCAGGCACACACAGCAGCTGGGAGCGTTCCCGTCGACAATTAAGTGGAAAATTAAGCCCATTAAGGAGGCAACTGAAAGTGGTTTCTCGTGGCCTGTCCACTTTTGTGATTGGTGGGCTGGCCAATTGGTCAGGCGGCCTTTTCATTTTTGCTGAAACCTCGATCTAGGGCGGCATGAAATCTCCAGGGGGAAGTAAAATAAAGAGGGATATCCGTGGCCGGGTTTTTCATGAGGTATGCTCTCAGGTGCTTGACTGTACTGCATATACATATTTTGCAGCATTTTCGTTGTTTCATTTACTCTGTGGAGCTCTGCAGCTCCCTGAGGCGGCTGTCTGCCTTCAGGGAGCTCACTGGAAGCGCTCACTAGCACCAGCGGTGATAGGGCACCCACCCTCTTCCTGCCCCTGCTGGCAGGGCTGAGACTTACTCAGAGCGTATTTTACGCTGGCTGGTTGTTAATTTGGCAGCCAGCATGAAATCATGGTCAGGGGTCCATTAATGTCTGCTCCCGGGCCCGCCGATCGCGTGTGCCCTGACCGCCCTACCGTGCGCCCTGACCGCCCTACCGTGCGCCCTGACCGCCCTACCGTGCGCCCTGACCGCCCTACAGTACGCACTGACCGTCCTAGTGTACGCACTGACCGTCCTAGTGTACGCACTGACCGTCCTAGTGTACGCACTGACCGTCCTAGTGTATGCACTGACTGTCCTAGTGTACACATTGTCCTACAATATGCACTGACTGTCCTAGTGTACACACTGACTGTCCTAGTGTACACATTGTCCTACAATATGCACTGACTGTCCTATAGTACACACTGACTGTCCTATAGTACACACTGACTGTCCTATAGTACACACTGACTGTCCTATAGTACACACTGACTGTCCTATAGTACACACTGTCCTAAAATACGCACTGACTGTCCTATAGTCCACACTGACTGTCCTAGTGTACGCACTGACTGTCCTAGTGTACGCACTGACTGTCCTAGTGTACGCACTGACTGTCCTAGTGTACGCACTGACTGTCCTAGTGTACGCACTGACTGTCCTAGTGTACGCACTGACTGTCCTAGTGTACGCACTGACTGTCCTAGTGTACGCACTGACTGTCCTAGTGTACGCACTGACTGTCCTAGTGTACGCACTGACTGTCCTAGTGTACGCACTGACTGTCCTAGTGTACGCACAGTCCTATAATACGCGCTGACTGTCCTAGTGTACGCGCTGACTGTCCTAGTGTACGCGCTGACTGTCCTAGTGTACGTGCTGACTGTCCTAGTGTACGCGCTGACTGTCCTAGTGTACACTGTCCTAGTGTACGCGCTGACTGTCCTAGTGTACACTGTCCTATAGTACGCACTGACTGTCCTATAGTACGCACTGACTGTCCTATAGTACGCACTGACTGTCCTATAGTACGCACTGACTGTCCTATAGTACGCACTGACTGTCCTATAGTACGCACTGACTGTCCTATAGTACGCACTGACTGTCCTATAGTACGCACTGACTGTCCTATAGTACGCACTGACTGTCCTATAGTACGCGCAGACTGTCCTATAGTACGCGCAGACTGTCCTATAGTACGCGCAGACTGTCCTATAGTACGCGCAGACTGTCCTATAGTACGCACAGACTGTCCTATAGTACGCACAGACTGTCCTATAGTACGCACAGACTGTCCTATAGTACGCACAGACTGTCCTATAGTGCACAGACTGTCCTATAGTGCACAGACTGTCCTATAGTGCACAGACTGTCCTATAGTGCACAGACTGTCCTATAGTACGCACAGACTGTCCTATAGTACGCACAGACTGTCCTATAGTACGCACAGACTGTCCTATAGTACGCACAGACTGTCCTATAGTACGCACAGACTGTCCTATAGTACGCACAGACTGTCCTATAGTACGCACAGACTGTCCTATAGTACGCACAGACTGTCCTATAGTACGCACAGACTGTCCTATAGTACGCACAGACTGTCCTATAGTACGCACAGACTGTCCTATAGTACACAGACCGTCCTATTGTACGCACTGACTGTCCTATTGTACGCACTGTCCTATAATACGCACTGACTGTCCTATAGTACGCACTGTCCTGTAATAGACAATGAGTGTTCTATAAAAGAGCTGACTGCTCTATAAAACACACTGATTGTTCTATAATATGCACTGACGGTTCTGTAATACATAAGGATGTCATATATAATAGACACTTTTTTTATAATAAACATTGATGCTCTCTAAAAACATTCACTGTTGCTATAATACACTGTTTTTCATAGACACTGACTATTCTATAATGCACACTGACTGTTATATAGTACAGACTGATTGTTCTATTATACACCCATCTAGGCAGCATTTGACCGAGTGTGGCATCAAGGAGCCCTAGCAAAATTGGAGTCAATGGGAATCGGGGGAAAACTCTCCACTGGTTGGAGTCATAAGGAAGATGGTTGTGGTTGTTGGAGGTGAATCATCTCAGCTCCAGGACATCACTACAGGAGTTCCTTAGGGTAGTGTCCTAGGTCCAACCATCTTCAGCTGCTTTATCAATGACCTTCCTTCCATCATAAGGTCAGAAGTGGGGATGTTCGCTGATGATTGCACAATGTTCAGCACCATTCGCGACTCCTCAGATACTGAAGCAGTCCATGTTCAAATGCCAGGACAATATCCAGGCTTGGGCTGACAAGAGGCAAGTAACATTCATGCCACACAAGTGCCAGGCAATGACCATCCCCAACAAAAGAGAATCTAACCACTGTCCCTTGACATTCAAAAGCATTACCATCACTGATCACACATACCAACTGTCAAAATCCTGGGGGATACCAAAGACCAGAAACTGAATTGGATCAGCCATATAAATAATGTGGCTACAAGAGCAGGTCAGAGGCTAGGAATCCTGTGAAGAGTAACTCATCTGACTCCCCAAAGCCTGTCTACCATCTACAAGGCACAAGTCAGGATTGTGACGGAATATTCCCTACTTGCCTGGGTGAGTGCAGCTCCCACAACACTCAAGATGCTCAACATTGTCCAGGACAAACTGCTGCAACTCACCAAGGCTCCTACAGAGCACCTCCCAAACTCGCAACCTCAACCACTTAGAAGGACAAGGGCAGCAGACACATAGGAACACCACCACCTGCAAATTCCCCTCCAAGCCACTCACCATCCTGACTTGGAAATATATCGCCATTCCTTCACTGTCACTGAGTCAAAATCCTGGAACTCCCTCCCTAACAGCACTGTGGGTGTACCTACACCACATGGACTGCAGCGGTTCAAGAAGGCAGCTCACCACCACCTTCTCAAGGGCAATTAGGGATGGGCAATAAATATTGGCCCAGCCAGTGAAGCCCACACCCCATGAGGGTTTAATTAGATTAAAATCTGTCCATTGCAATGGTGACAAAGATATGCAAGCAATGGGAAGGGGCAGTGAAGCGCAGCTATGCAGAGAGCAGGGATTCAGTACCTGGGTTGTAAGGAGAAACTGCAGATGCTGGAAATGCTTGCAATGGACTCGAGAAGTTTCAAGCGATAATGTTATTGGTTTTTAAAATCTTCAAGGGCAAGAAATAGCTTCTGTACAATAACAGTTATGTTGAAGTAATTAGTTGTATGCAAAGCATTGTGAGACACTGGGGAGACCAGTAAGATGCAGATAAATACAAATCCTTTCTTTAATTCAAATTGTGGGATGGCTTAATATCAATGGGGAAAAGCCCGTAGGATGTAATGACACTTCATTCACACAGTGGCTCAGTATTTGTTTTGCCAGAATTCAGTCAATTAATAAACAGAGTTGCCTCTCTCCCTCTCAATAACCAGGGATGTGGCCTTTGTCCAGACACAAATTTCAAAGCACCTTTTGTGTTTTCAATGAGGTCAAATGTACAGCTTCTCACAGCAAATGCCAAAGATTCAGAATAAGTGCAAACAATTGATGGGCTCCTACATATATGGAAGCAGGGAAAGGGAGACAGGACCATCCTTGTCCACAACACCTACCCAGTCAGCCATCCACTTCAGCTAGTGTCAGGATGGAGCTAAATCTAGGTAGGACTTCTCCCATTAATGGGAGAGCTCGAGAAGCCAAACTGAGGGAGACACAGTCAAGCAGAGGTTCTGTGTTTGGGTTAGAGGGGAAATACTCCTCAGCTACATGAAGTGAAGAGGTGGCAGAATGGTGAATCCTCAGACAGCTGAGGTACAAACAGCCTTCAGGTTTGCCATGGTACATAAGTCCTCTACCTATGCCTACTGATCTTTAATGCCAGCCTGGGACACACATACACTTGCTCCTTCATTGGGAACTGTCCTGCTTACAGTAGAGTAGGAGTGCTCTGGGGAGGTGGGGGAGGGTGAATAGCTAGCATTCATGCTGCATCTTGGTACCAATGACATAGGTAGAAAGAGAGATGTGGTCTAACAGGCAAAGTTTAGGGAGGTGCGAAGGAAACTAGCAAGCAGGACCTCAAAGGTAGTAATGTCTGGATTACTCCTGGTACCACGCACAAGCGAGTATAGAAATAGGATGTACGAATGTGTGGCTGGAGAGATGGTGCAGGACACAGGGCTTTAAAGTCATGGGCTGTTGGGATCAGTTCTGGGGGACGTGGGAGCTGTACAGGCCGGAGGAGTTGTACCTGAACAAAGCTGGGACCAACGTCCTTGTGAGGCAATGTGCTAGTGCTATTGGGGATGGTTTAAACTCTCTAGGAGGCAATATTAAAGAGGAAAGTTGCACAGAGAATTGGCAGAAACAGATAGCATTGGAGTAGGAAATAATAAGGTGGCATCAGAGTAAGGGGGAATGTAATACAGTCTAAATTAGGTTTATTGTGCATGTACGTGAATGCGCAGAGTATGGTTAAACAAAAGGGTTGGTGAACTGCAGATGCAGATAGCCACGTGGAAATATGATGTTGTGGCGATAATGGAGACCTGGCTCAAAGAAGGGCAGGTCTGGGAACTAAACATTCCTGGATACAAGTTGTTCAGAAAAGATAGGGATGGAAAGAAAGGAGGGGTGGCTGTATCGATTACAGAGAACATTACAGTGCTGGAGAGAGAGAGGGTGTCTCAGAGGGGTCAAGAAAGACAAAATCTATTTGGTTAGAGCTAAGAAACAGTAGAGCTACCATTACATTGCTCGGTGAATTCTATAGGCCACCAACTAGTGGGAAGGATGTAGGGGAACAAATTTACAAGGAAATTACAGAAAGGTGTCAGAATTATAGAATAGTTATAATGGGAGACTCCATTTATCCTAATAGAGACTGGGATAGTAACAATGCAAAAAGCAGAGAGGGGCAAGAGTTTCTAGTGTGTGTTCAGGGGAATTTTTTCCATCAGCATGTTTCCAACGAGGAAGAAGGCAATGCAGGACCTGGTTCTTGGGAATGAGGTGGGTCAAGTGGGTCAAGTGTCAGGAGGAGAAAATATAGGGGACAATGATCATTATATCATAAGGTTCAGTTCAGCAATGGAAAAGGACAAGGAGCAATGCAAACTAAGAATAATTAACTGGGGCAAAACCAACTTCAATGGGGTGAGAATGGGTCTGGACCAGAGAAATTGGAATCAAAGGTTGGCAGGCAAAACAGTAACTGAACAATGGGCTGCCTTTACAGAAGGGATAGTTCAGGCACGGTCAAGGTACATTCCCACGAGGGGGAAAGGCAGGGCAAACAAATCCAGAGCTCCTTGGATGACAGGAAAGATGAAACAGCTGAAAGGTGCCTATGACAAATTTCAGGTGGAGAATATGAGGAGACACTGGCAGCTAACATAAAAGGGAATCCAAAAGTTCTCTATAAGCATATAAATAGTAAAATGATGGTAAAAGGCAGAGTGTGCACAATTATGTAGCTAAGAGAGGATTCCCAGAACAAAGCAGCATGATTATGGTAGTAAATGAATACTTTGCATCTGTATTTACCAAGGAAGAAGATGCTATCCAAATTTTGGTCAAGAATGTGGTGTTGAGCCACTAGATAAAGGAAGTGTTGATAGGTTATCTGTACTTAAAGTTGATAAGGCACCCGGACCGGATGAGATACATCCAAGGATACTGAGGGAAGTACAGGTGGAAATTGTGGAGGCACTGACCATCATCTTCCAGTCTCAGGGGTGGTGTCAGAGGACCAGGGAATTGCAAATGTTACAACTCTTGCTCAAAAAAGGGTGTAAATATAAGCCGAGCAACTGCTGGCCAGTCAGTTTAACCTCAGTGGTGAGGAAGCTTCTAGAAACGATACTTCGGGATTAAATTAACAGTCACTTAGATAAATACAGGGGTCTGAGTGCAACTTGTATGGAGTGCAGCTTGGACAGAGTGAGAAGCTGGGAGTTTCGTGAGTGAGGGAATCTTAAGGGTTAATCTCTTTCTAAAAATCTAGTCTTGTTTACATTTACCATTCAACTAAAATTTAATGTTTAAGGTAAGCCTTAAGCAGGGAGAAACAAGCTCTCTACTGGAGAGCAGCTGTGATTAGTTAATTAGATAGTTAGTTTAATCCGGTTTCTGTAGCTGCAGAAGTGTTGACTCTTCTCTAAGTCTCAGATAGTATGAATACAGGGGTCTGAGTGCAGGCTTACCAGTGGAGTGCAGCTTGGATAGCGTGCAAAACTGGGAGTTTGACGAAGTTGAAGAGTGTGATGAAGTTGATGAGTTTGATGAAGTTCGATTGAACATGTGGCTGGAGAACTGGTGTAGGAGGGAGGCCATCAGATTTCTGGGAGATGTTACTTTCTTTTTCTACCTTTTACAGCCTCCAGAATTTGGTTCTTACTTCAGTACAGGGGAAGAAGCTGACTGATGAGTAACAGGCAAGTTATTCTACTTAAAGTAAATAATTTGTGAAGTTATGGTATGGGAGGGTAGCTCAGCCGAGTGGAATGTGCATCCTGTGACATGCAGAAGTCATGGACACACCATGTGTCCTGGACTTACACATCTGCAGGTAGTGTCACTGCAGGCCAGTCAGAAGCTTGGGCTCTGGGTTTTGGAGTCATTGCAGTGCATCACGAGGCAGAGAAGTACGTGGATAGCAAGTTTAAGGAGGTGGTCACACAGCACGTTAGGAGCATGCAGACAGAGAGGGAATGGGTGACTGCCAGGCAGGCTAAAAGAACCAGGCAGGTAGTGCAAGAGCTCCCCAAGTTGATCTCGCTTGCTAGCCAATCTTCCATTTTGGATACTGGTGAGGGTGACAACTCCTCAGAGGAATGTAACAAGAACCAAGTCAGTGGCACCATGGGTGACTCAGCTGCACTGGAGGGGAGAAAGAAGAGTGAAAGAGCAATAATCATAGGGATTCATTAGTTAGGGGAACAGTCAGGCAATTCTGCGGCCATAGATGGTTTGTTGCCTCCCTGGTGCTGGGGTCAAGGATGTCACAGAGTAGCTGCAGGACATTCTTCTGGGGGAGGGTGAACAGCCAGAAGTCATAGCCCACATTGGTACCAATGACATAGCTAGGAAGAGGGATGAGGTCCTGAAAGTATATTTTAGGGAATTAGGAGAGGAATTAAAAAGCAAGACCTCAAGATCTCACGATTACTCCCAGTGCCATGTGCTAGTGAGCATAGGAATAGGAGGATAGATCGACTGGACGTGTGGCTGGAAAACCGGTGTGGGAGGGAGGTCATCAGATTGCTCAGGCATTGGGACTGCTTCTGGGGCTGCTGGGACCTGTAGGAGATGGACAGGTTATAGCTTAATAGGACTGGGACTAATGCCCTCTCAGGAAGGCTTGCCAGTGAGGGAGAGGGTTTAAACCAGATTTTCAGGGGGCTGGGAATCTGAAAGGGGCTAAGATTAGAGGGAAGCAAAACTAGTAACAAGAAGTAGAAAAGTGGAGAGCGAAATTAAAAGGCAGACGAAGCAAAGGCAAGCATCAAATAGGATCCGAATGTGAAAAAAGACAAGTTTAAGGGCACTCCATCTGAATGCACACAGCATTTGCAACCAGGTAGACGATTTGAAGGCACAAATAGAGATGAATAGGTATGATCTAATTTCCAGTACGGAGATGTGGCTACAGGGTGATCAAGACTGGGAACTGAATATCCAGGGATATTTGTCATTTCGGAAGGACAGAGGAGAAGGGCAAGGAGATGTGGTAAGGCTGTTAATAACATACAGGATCAGTACATTAGTAAGAGAGGATCTTAGATCAAAGGATCAAGATGTAGAATCAATTTGTTTGGAGCTAAGAAACAGCAAGGGGCAGCCAGCATTTCTCTGTCCCTACGTTACTTGGGCATTGTGGGTTAGTTAAGGAAAGACAGTGTGGATATGCTAAGTGCAAGTCAGGGTTAACTAACTTGTTGGAGGTTTTTGATGAGGTAACAGAGCAAGTTGATGTTGAGAGCTGTTGATGGCGTACATGAACTTCCAGAAGGCATTTAAAAAAGTGCTGCACAAAGACTTGTGAGCAAAGTTTGATCTCATGGAATAAAAGGGACAGTAGCAACATGGCTATGAAATTGGACAGGAAACATCACCCCGCCCACCAAATACCCACACCACTCCCCCCCACCCGACATCATCCCCCCCAAACACATCACCCTATCAACACCCACACCCCCCAAGCACCCACACCACTCCCCCCCCAACCAGACATCACCCCCCCAAACACTTCACCCTACCAACACCCACACCGCCCAACCCCACCAGACATCACCCCCCCCAAGCACCCACACCACCTGCCCACCAGACATCACCCCTCCCAAACACCCACACCAGCCCCCCACCAGACATCACCCGCCCCCCAAACACATCACCCTACCAACACCCACCCCATCAGACATCACCCTCCCAAAAACCCACACCACCCTGCCCCACCAGACATCACGCACCCCCCCACCCCCCTCCAAACACACATACCACCCTCCTCCCACCAGACATCAGCCAAGGGCTGGAGCATTTGCTACAATCTTCAGCCAGAAGTGCTGAGTGGATGATCCATCTCAGCCTCCTCCAGAGGTCCACAGCATCACAGATACCAGTCTTCAGCCAATTCGATTCACTCCTTGTGATATCAAGAAACAGCTGAAGGCACTGGATACTGCAAAGGCTATGGGCCCTGATAATATTCCAGCAATAGTACTGAGGACTTGTGCTCCAGAACTTGCTGTGCCCCTAGCCAAGCTGTTCCAGTACATCTACAACACTGGCATCTACCTGGCTATGTGAAAAATTGCCCAGGTATGTCCTGTCCACAAAAAACAGGACAAATCCAACCCGGCCAATTACCGCCCCATCAGTCTACTCTCCATCATCAGTAAAGTAATGGAAAGAGTTGTTAACAGTGATATCAAGCAGCACTTGTTTAGCAATAACCTGCTCACTGACGCCCAGTTTGGGTTCTGCCAGGGCCACTCAGCTCCTGACCTCATTACAGCCTTGGTTCAAATATGGACAAAAGAGCTGAACTCCCAAGGTGAGGTGAGAGTGACTGCCCTTGACATCAAGGCAGCATTTGACCAAGTGCGGCATCAAGGAGCCCGAGCAAAACTGGAATCAATGAGAATCAGGGGGAAAACTCTCCACTGGTTGGAGTCATACCTAGCACAAAGGAAGATGGTTGTGGTTGTTGGAGGTCAGTCACCTCAGCTCCAGGACATCACTGCAGGAGTTCCTCAGGTTAGTGTCCTTGGCCCAACCATCTTCAGCTGCTTCATCAATGACCTTCCTTCCATCATAAGGTCAGAAGTGGGGATGTTCGCTGATGATTGCACCATGTTCAGCACCATTCACGACTCCTCAAATACTGAAGCAGTCCATGTCCAGATGCAACAAGACCTGGACATTACCCAGGTTTGGGCTGACAAGTGGCAAGTAACACTCGTGCCACATAAGCGCCAGGCAATGACCGTCTTCAACAAGAGAGAATCTAACCATTGTCCTTTGACATTCAATGGCATTACCATTGCTGAATCCCCCACTGTCAACATCCTGGGAGTTACCATTGACCAGAAACTGAACTGGACCTGCCATATAAATACTGTGGCTACAAGAGCAGGTCAGAAGCTAGGAATCCTGCAGAGAGTAACTCAGCTCCTGACTCCCCAAAGCCTGTCCGCCATCTACAAGGCACAAGTCAGGAGTGTGATGGAATACTCCCCATTTACCTGGATGAGTGCATCTCCCACAACACCCAAGAAGCTTGACACTGTCCAGGACAAAGCAGCCCACTTGATTGGCACCACATCCACAAACATTCACTCCCTCCACTGCTGACACACAGTAGCAGCAGTGTGTACCATCTACAAGATACACTGCAGCAACTCACCAAGGCTCCTTAGATAGCACCTTCCAAACCCACGACCACTAACATCTAGAAGGATAAGGGCAGCAGATATATGGGAATACCACCACCTGGAAGTTCCCCTCCAAGCCACTCACCATCCTGACTTGGAAATATATCACCTTTCCTTCACTGTCGCTGGGTCAAAATCTAGTAACTCCCTTCCTAACAGCACTGTGGGTGTACCTACACCACATGAATGGCAGCGGTTCAAGAAAGCAGCTCACCACCATCTTCTCAAGGGCAATTAGGGATGGGCAATAAACGTGGGCCAGTGACACACATATCCCATGAAAGAATGATATAAAAACCCTCTCCCAACAATCTACACCACCCCGCCCCACCAGATCTCTCCCTCCAATAAACACCCACACCAGTACTGTACTCCAGTGTTATACAGCGACACAACAGTACCCACCAGCACTGTACTCCTGTGGTATACAGCCTCAGACCAGTGCCCACCAGTACTATACCCCAGTGTTATACAGCAACACATCTGTACCCACCAGCACTGTACCCCAGTGTTATACAGCCTCAGACCAGTGACCACCAGTACTGTACCCCAGTGTTATAGAGTGACTGACCTCTACCCACCAGTGCTGTATCCCAGTGCTATGCAGTGACAGACCTGTACTCACCAATACTGTACCCCAGTGTTATACATTGACTGACCTCCACCCACCAGTGCTATATCCCAGTGCTATACAGTGACAGAGCTGTACTCACCAGTACTGTACACCAATGTTGTACAGTGACTGACCTGTATCCACCAGTGCTGTATCCCAGTGCTATGCAGTGACAGACCTGTACTCACCAATACTGTACCCCAGTGTTATACATTGACTGACCCCCACCCACCAGTGCTATATCCCAGTGCTATAGTGACAGAGCTGTACTCACCAGTACGGTACACCAGTGTTGTACAGTGACTGACCTGTACCCACCAGTGCTGTATCCCAGTGTTATACATTGACTGACCCCCACCCACTAGTGCTATATCCCAGTGCTATACAGTGACAGAGCTGTACTCACCAGTACTGTACACCAATGTTGTACAGTGACTGACCTGTACCCACCAGTGCTGTATCCCAGTGCTATGCAGTGACAGACCTGTACTCACCAGTACTGTACCCCAGTGTTATACAGTGACTGATCCCCACCCACCAGTGCTGTATCCCAGTGCTATACAGTGACAGAGCTGTACTCACCAGTACTGTACCCCAGTGTTATACAGTGACTGATCCCCACCCACCAGTGCTGTATCCCAGTGCTATACAGTGACAGAGCTGTACTCACCAGTACTGTACACCAATGTTGTACAGTGACAGAGCTGTACCCACCAGTACTGTACACCAGTGTCATACAGTGACAGACCTGTACTGACCAGTACTGTATACCAGTGTTATACAGTGACCGATCTGTTCCCACCAGTACTGTACCCCAGTGTCATGTGACTGACCTGTACTCATCATTATTTAACCCAGTTTTATTTAGAGACAGAGCTGTACTGACCAGTACTGTATAACAGTGTTTTACAGCGACAGAGCTGTACTGACCAGCACTGTATAACAGTGTTTTACAGCAACAGAGCTGTACTGACCAGCACTGTATAACAGTGTTTTACAGTTACAAAGCTGTACTGACCAGTACTGTATAACAGTGTTTTACAGCGACAGAGCTGTACTGACCAGCACTGTATAACAGTGTTTTACAGCAACAGAGCTGTACTGACCAATACTGTATAACAGTGTTTTACAGTGACAGAGCTGTGCTGACCAGTACTGTATAAGTGTTTTACAGTTACAAAGCTGTACTGACCAGTACTGTATAACAGTGTTTTACAGTGACAGAGCTGTGCAGACCAATACTGTATAACAGTGTTTTACAGTGACAGAGCTGTGCTGACCAGTACTGTATAACAGTGTTTTACAGTTACAAAGCTGTACTGACCAATACTGTATAACAGTGTTTTACAGTCACAGAGCTGTACTGACCAGTACTGTATAACAGTGTTTTACAGTTACAAAGCTGTACTGACCAGTACTGTATAACAGTGTTTTACAGCGACAGAGCTGTACTGACCAGCACTGTATAACAGTGTTTTACAGTTACAAAGCTGTACTGACCAGTACTGTATAACAGTGTTTTACAGCGACAGAGCTGTACTGACCAGCACTGTATAACAGTGTTTTACAGCAACAGAGCTGTACTGACCAATACTGTATAACAGTGTTTTACAGTGACAGAGCTGTGCTGACCAGTACTGTATAACAGTGTTTTACAGTGACAGAGCTGTGCTGACCCAGTACTGTATAACAGTGTTTTACAGTTACAAAGCTGTACTGACCAGTACGGTATAAGTGTTTTACAGCGACAGAGCTGTACTGACCAGCACTGTATAACAGTGTTTTACAGCAACAGAGCTGTACTGACCAGCACTGTATAACAGTGTTTTACAGCAACAGAGCTGTACTGACCAATACTGTATAACAGTGTTTTACAGTGACAGAGCTGTGCTGACTAGTACTGTATAACAGTGTTTTACAGTGACAGAGCTGTGCTGACCAATACTGTATAACAGTGTTTTACAGTGACAGAGCTGTGCTGACCAGTACTGTATAACAGTGTTTTACAGTTACAAAGCTGTACTGACCAATACTGTATAACAGTGTTTTACAGTTACAGAGCTGTACTGACCAGTACTGTATAACAGTGTTTTACAGTTACAAAGCTGTACTGACCAGTACTGTATAACAGTGTTTTACAGCGACAGAGCTGTACTGACCAGTACTGTATAACAGTGTTTTACAGCAACAGAGCTGTACTGACCAATACTGTATAACAGTGTTTTACAGTGACAGAGCTGTGCTGACCAGTACTGTATAACAGTGTTTTACAGTGACAGCGCTGTACTGACCAGTACTGTATAACAGTGTTTTACAGTGACAGAGCTGTACTGACCAGTACTGTATAAGTGTTTTACAGCGACAGAGCTGTACTGACCAGTACTGTATAACAGTGTTTTACAGTGACAGAGTTGTACTGAACAGTACTGTATACCAGTGTTTTACAGTGACAGAGCTGTACTGACCAGTACTGTATACCAGTGTTTTACAGCGACAGAGCTGTACTGACCAGTACTGTATAAGTGTTTTACAGTGACAGAGTTGTACTGACCAGTACTGTATACCAGTGTTTTACAGTGACAGAGCTGTACTGACCAGTACTGTATAACAGTGTTTTACAGTGACAGAGCTGTACTGACCAGTACTGTATAACAGTGTTTTACAGTGACAGAGCTGTACTGACCAGTACTGTATAACAGTGTTTTACAGTGACAGAGTTGTACTGACCAGTACTGTATAACAGTGTTTTACAGTGACAGAGCTGTACTGACCAGTACTGTATACCAGTGTTTTACAGCGACAGAGCTGTACTGACCAGTACTGTATACCAGTGTTTTACAGTGACAGAGCTGTACTGACCAGTACTGTATAAGTGTTTTACAGTGACAGAGTTGTACTGACCAGCACTGTATAACAGTGTTTTACAGCGACAGAGCTGTACTGACCAGTACTGTATAACAGTGTTTTACAGTGACAGAGCTGTACTGACCAGTACTGTATACCAGTGTTTTACAGTGACAGAGCTGTACTGACCAGTACTGTATAAGTGTTTTACAGTGACAGAGTTGTACTGACCAGTACTGTATACCAGTGTTTTACAGTGACAGAGCTGTACTGACCAGTACTGTATAACAGTGTTTTACAGTGACAGAGCTGTACTGACCAGTACTGTATAACAGTGTTTTACAGTGACAGAGCTGTACTGACCAGTACTGTATAACAGTGTTTTACAGTGACAGAGCTGTACTGACCAGTACTGTATACCAGTGTTTTACAGCGACAGAGCTGTACTGACCAGTACTGTATACCAGTGTTTTACAGCGACAGAGCTGTACTGACCAGTACTGTATACCAGTGTTTTACAGTGACAGAGCTGTACTGACCAGTACTGTATAAGTGTTTTACAGTGACAGAGTTGTACTGACCAGCACTGTATAACAGTGTTTTACAGCGACAGAGCTGTACTGACCAGTACTGTATAACAGTGTTTTACAGCGACAGAGCTGTACTGACCAGTACTGTATACCAGTGTTTTACAGCGTCAGAGCTGTACTGACCAGTACTGTATACCAGTGTTTTACAGCGTCAGAGCTGTACTGACCAGTACTGTATACCAGTGTTTTACAGCGTCACAGCTGTACTGACCAGTACTGTATAACAGTGTTTTACAGTGACAGCGCTGTACTGACCAGTACTGTATAACAGTGTTTTACAGTGACAGAGCTGTACTGACCAGTACTGTATAACAGTGTTTTACAGTGACAGAGTTGTACTGACCAGTACTGTATAACAGTGTTTTACAGTGACAGAGCTGTACTGACCAGTGTGTATAACAGTGTTTTACAGCGACAGAGCTGTACTGACCAGTACTGTATAACAGTGTTTTACAGTGACAGAGTTGTACTGACCAGTACTGTATACCAGTGTTTTACAGTGACAGAGTTGTACTGACCAGTACTGTATAACAGTGTTTTACAGTGACAGAGCTGTACTGACCAGTACTGTATAACAGTGTTTTACAGTGACAGAGTTGTACTGACCAGTACTGTATAACAGTGTTTTACAGTGACAGAGCTGTACTGACCAGTACTGTATAACAGTGTTTTATAGTGACAGAGCTGTACTGACCAGTACTGTATAACAGTGTTTTACAGTGACAGAGCTGTACTGACCAGTACTGTATAACAGTGTTTTACAGCGACAGAGCTGTACTGACCAGTACTGTATAAGTGTTTTACAGTGACAGAGCTGTACTGACCAGTACTGTATACCAGTGTTTTACAGTGACAGAGCTGTACTGACCAGTACTGTATACCAGTGTTTTACAGTGACAGAGCTGTACTGACCAGTACTGTACAACAGTGTTTTACAGCGACAGAGCTGTACTGAGCAGTACTGTATACCAGTGTTTTACAGCGTCAGAGCTGTACTGACCAGTACTGTATACCAGTGTTTTACAGTGACAGAGCTGTACTGACCAGTACTGTATAAGTGTTTTACAGTGACAGAGCTGTACTGACCAGTACTGTATAACAGTGTTTTACAGTGACAGAGCTGTACTGACCAGTACTGTATACCAGTGTTTTACAGTGACAGAGCTGTACTGACCAGTACTGTATACCAGTGTTTTACAGCGACAGAGCTGTACTGACCAGTACTGTATAAGTGTTTTACAGTGACAGAGTTGTACTGACCAGTACTGTATACCAGTGTTTTACAGTGACAGAGCTGTACTGACCAGTACTGTATAACAGTGTTTTACAGTGACAGAGCTGTACTGACCAGTACTGTATAACATTGTTTTACAGTGACAGAGCTGTACTGACCAGTACTGTATAACAGTGTTTTACAGTGACAGAGCTGTACTGACCAGTACTGTATACCAGTGTTTTACAGCGACAGAGCTGTACTGAGCAGTACTGTATACCAGTGTTTTACAGCGTCAGAGCTGTACTGACCAGTACTGTATACCAGTGTTTTACAGCGTCAGAGCTGTACTGACCAGTACTGTATACCAGTGTTTTACAGCGTCACAGCTGTACTGACCAGTACTGTATAACAGTGTTTTACAGTGACAGCGCTGTACTGACCAGTACTGTATAACAGTGTTTTACAGTGACAGAGCTGTACTGACCAGTACTGTATAACAGTGTTTTACAGTGACAGAGTTGTACTGACCAGTACTGTATAACAGTGTTTTACAGTGACAGAGCTGTACTGACCAGTGCTGTATAACAGTGTTTTACAGCGACAGAGATGTACTGACCAGTACTGTATAACAGTGTTTTACAGTGACAGAGTTGTACTGACCAGTACTGTATACCAGTGTTTTACAGTGACAGAGTTGTACTGACCAGTACTGTATAACAGTGTTTTACAGTGACAGAGCTGTACTGACCAGTACTGTATAACAGTGTTTTACAGTGACAGAGTTGTACTGACCAGTACTGTATACCAGTGTTTTACAGTGACAGAGCTGTACTGACCAGTACTGTATAAGTGTTTTACAGTGACAGAGCTGTACTGACCAGTACTGTATACCAGTGTTTTACAGTGACAGAGCTGTACTGACCAGTACTGTATACCAGTGTTTTACAGTGATAGAGCTGTACTGACCAGTACTGTATACCAGTGTTTTACAGTGACAGAGCTGTACTGACCAGTGCTGTATAACAGTGTTTTACAGTGACAGAGCTGTACTGACCAGTACTGTATAACAGTGTTTTACAGTGACAGAGCTGTACTGACCAGTACTGTATACCAGTGTTTTACAGCGACAGAGCTGTACTGACCAGTACTGTATAACAGTGTTTTACAGTGACAGAGCTGTACTGACCAGTACTGTATACCAGTGTTTTACAGCGACAGAGCTGTACTGACCAGTACTGTATAACAGTGTTTTACAGTGACAGAGCTGTACTGACCAGTACTGTATACCAGTGTTTTACAGTGACAGAGCTGTACTCAGCAGTATTGTTCCCTAGTGTTGTATAGTGACAATAGATTTTTGAATTGTGCGGGATGATTCCCTGTATACAGTCGGCACCCTTCAGGGCATTAGGCTCAAGACCTGTTTCTTGCTGCTGTACAAGGTATAAACCAAGCCTCGGGGATGGGGTCTGTTGGGAACCTGGTGGGCTGTAACTCTGATCGTATCCAGACCATTTGCAGACTGCATCGTCCTGTGTGAACTGGCTCACACACAGCGGGAGATAGGGAGGGCTGGATCATATCCTGTATTGTCGAGTCCACATTTCCAAAACCCAGGCTTACTTCCTTTGGAATTAGTTATCCCCAAAAAGTAGTGAGAATGTGTTTGGCAGTTTTCAACAGGAAACTGGTCACAGGAGCCTGGCTGATACTGTCTGTCCGATCTCCCGATCGCCAACTACCTTCTATTAACCAGTGTGTTTTTTCTATTTACCATTAACCTGGGCTGCTAGTTATTGATGGGCGAACGTGAATGCGGTTATTTAGAGGAAGTGGAGCAATAAACTGAGCATTTTACACTTTGATACAAGTTTAACTTTACAATAAACACTCCTTAAACCAAACAAAGAGCAAACGCTGTCCCTCCCGCGGAACTATCACTGAAGGAAGTGAACCATTCTTTAAACCGTTAGAGATTAACCGGTTATTAGAAGGAGCTGCTTGTTCCTGGGGAACTGGCTCTTACCTGAGGCAGTCTGACGGTTAAAGGGATCAGTCCCAGGAGCAGGCAACCCCCGAACATTGCCAGAGAGAGCAGGATGATAGTGACCGCCCCGTCCATCGCTTCCGATCCCTCTGCAGCCTTCAGGCGGCCGGGCACTCAACTCCCAACCATCTACGGCACTGCCAAACTCTCAATCAATCCTTCCCCAAACTTTCAACCCATCCACGTCGCTCACTCGCGGAATGTTGGAAAACAGCACCGCCCAGCGGGGGAGAGGGGAACTACAGAGAGAGAGAGCGAGAGAGAGGGAGCACCGCCCAGCGGGGGAGAGGGGAACTACAGAGAGAGAGAGCGAGAGAGAGGGAGCACCGCCCAGCGGGGGAGAGGGGAACTACAGAGAGAGAGAGCGAGAGAGAGGGAGCACCGCCCAGCGGGGGAGAGGGGAACTACAGAGAGAGAGAGCGAGAGAGAGGGAGAGAGGGAGCACCGCCCAGCGGGGGAGAGGGGAACTACAGAGAGAGAGAGAGCACCGCCCAGCGGGGGAGAGGGGAACTACAGAGAGAGAGAGAGAGAGGGAGCACCGCCCAGCGGGGGAGAGGGGAACTACAGAGAGAGAGAGAGGGAGCACCGCCCAGCGGGGGAGAGGGGAACTACAGAGAGAGAGAGAGAGGGAGCACCGCCCAGCGGGGGAGAGGGGAACTATAGAGAGAGAGAGAGAGCACCGCCCAGCGAGGGACGGAGGAACTAGAGAGAGAGAGAGAGCACCGCCCAGCGGAGGAGAGAGGAATTACAAAGAGAGGGAGAGAGCACCACCCAGCGGGGGAGGGAGAAACTACAAAGAGAGCGAGAGAGAGCACCACCCAGCAGAGTGGAACTACAGAGAGCGAGAGAGAAAGTGAGAGCATCGCCCAGCGGAGGAGAGTGGAACTACAGAGAGAGCGAGAGAGAGCACCACCCAGCGGAGGAGGGAGGAACTACAGAGAGAAAGTGTGAGAGCGGGAGCACCGCCCAGCGGGGGAGGGAGGAACTACAAAGAGGGAGAGAGAGCACCGCCCAGCGAGGGAGGGAGGAACTAGAGAGAGAGAGAGAGAGCGGGAGCACCGCCCAGCGGGGGAGAGAGGAACTACAAAGAGAAGGGAGGAACTACAGAGAGAGAGTACTGCCCAGCGGCGGAGACAGGTGCCACAGAGATAGAGAGCAACCCCAGCGGGAAAGGGAGGAACTACAGAGAGAGAGATCACCGCCGAGCGGGCAGGGAAGGAACTACAGAGAGAGAGCACCACCCAGCGGGGGAGAGGGGAACTACAGAGAGAGAGATCACCGCCGAGCGGGCAGGGAAGGAACTACAGAGAGAGAGCACCACCCAGCGGGGGAGAGGGGAACTACAGAGAGAGAGATCACCGCCGAGCGGGCAGGGAAGGAACTACAGAGAGAGCGAGAGGGTGTACTGCCCAGCGGGGGAGGGAGGAACGACAGAGAGAGAGACCATATGACCATAAGACATCGGGGTAGAAATTAGGCCATTCAATTATGGCTGATAAGTTTCTCAACCCCATTCTCCCGCCTTCTCCCCGTAACCTTTGATCCCCTTACCAATCAAGAACCTATCTATCTCGGTCTTAAATACACTCAATGACCTGGCCTCCACAGCCTTCTGTGGCAATGAATTCCAGAGATTCACCACTCTCTGGCTAAAGAAGTTTCTCCTCATCTCTGTTCTAAAAGGTCTTCCCTTTACTCTGAGGCTGTGCCCTCGGGTCCTAGTCTCTCCTACTAATGGAAACATCTTCCCCACATCCACTCTATCCAGGCCTTTCAGTATTCTGTAAGTTTCAATCAGATCCCCCCTCATCCTTCTAAACTCCATCGAGTATAGACCCAGAGCCCTCAAACGTTCCTCATATGTTAAGCCTTTAATTCCTGGGATCATTCTCGTGAACCTCCTCTGGACGCTATCCAGGGCCAGCACATCCTTCCTGAGATACGGGGCCCAAAATTGCTCACAATATTCTAAATGTGGTCTGACCAGAGCCTTATAAAGTCTCAGCAGCACATCCCTGCTTTTATATTCTAGTCGTCTTGAAATAAATGCCAACATTGCATTTGCCTTCCTAACTACCGACTCAACCTGCAAGTTAACCTTAAGAGAATCCTGGACTAGGACTCCCAAGTCCCTTTGCACTCCAGATTTCTGAATTCTCTCCCCATTTAGAAAATAGTCTATGCCTCTATCCTTCCTACCAAAGTGCATGACCTCACACTTCCCCACATTGTATTCCATCTGCCACTTCTTTGCCCATTCTCCTAACCTGTCTAAATCCTTCTGCAGCCTTCCCACCTCCTCAATACTACCTGTCCCTCCACCTATCTTTGTATCATCTGCAAAGTTAGCCAGGATGCCCTCAGTTCCTTCATTTAGATCATTAATGTATAAAGTGAAAAGTTGTGGTCCCAACACTGACCCTTGCAGAACTCCACTAGTCACCAGCTGCCATCCTGAGAAGGACCCCCTTATCCCCACTCTCTGCCTCCTGCCAGACAGCCAATCTTCTATCCATGCTAGCACCTTGCCTCTAACACCATGGGCACTTATCTTACTGAGCAACCTCCTGTGCGGCACCTTGTCAAAGGCCTTCTGGAAATCCAAGTAGATAACATCCGTTGGCTCTCCTTTGTCTAACCTACTCATTACCTCCTCAAAGAATTCTAACAGATTTGTCAGGCATGACCTCCCCTTGATGAAACCATGCTGACTTTGCCCTATTTTACCATGCACTTCCAAGTATTCTGAAATCTCATCCTTAATAATGGACTCTAAAATCTTACCAATGACCGAGGTCAGGCTAATCGGCCTGTAATTTCCCGTCTTTTGCCTCTCTCCCTTCTTAAACAGGGGGTTACATTAGTGATTTTCCAGTCCTCTGGGACCCTCCCTGACTCCAGTGATTCCTGAAAGATCGCCACTAACGCCTCCACTATCTCTTCAGCTATCTCCTTCAGATCTCTGGGGTGTAATCTATCTGGTCCAGGTGATTTATCCACCTTCAGACCTTTCAGTTTTCCTAGCACTTTCTCCTTGGTAATGGCCACCGTACTCACCTCTGCCCCCTGACTCTCTTGAACTTTGGGGATTTCAGTTCCTCCGCCATTTCTTTGTTCCCCACTACTACTTCTCCAGCGTCATTTTCCAGCGGCCCAATGTCCACTTTTGCCTTCTCTTACCCTTTATATATCTAAAAAACTCTTGCTGTCTTCTTTTATATTACTGGCTAGTTTACCCTCATATTTAATCTTCTCCCTCCTTATTTCTTTTTCAGTTGTCCTCTGTTGGTCTTTGTAGGCTTCCCAATCCCCTGGTTTTCCACTGCTCTTCGCCACATTGTATGCTTTCTCTTTAGCTTTTATGCTGTCCCTGACTTCCCTTGTCAGCCATGGTTGCCTCGTCCTCCCTTTAGTATGCTTCTTCTTCCTAGAGATGAATTTTTGCTGTGTCTCACAAATTACTCCCAGAAACTCCTGCCATTGCTGTTCCACTATCTTTCCTGCTAGGCTTATCTCCCAGTCAATTCTGGCCAGCTCCTCCCTCATGCCTCTGTAGTTGCCTTTATTCAACTGTAATACCGTTACATCTGATTCCAGCTTTTTCCTCTCAAATTGCAGGGTAAATTCTATCACATTATGGTCACTTCCTCCTAAGGGTTCCTTCACCTTAAGCTCCCTTATCAAATCTGCCTCATTACACATCACTAAATCTAGAATTGCCTGTTCCCTAGTGCGCTCCACCACAAGCTGCCCCAAAAAGCCATCTCGTAGACATTCCACAAATTCCTTTTCTTGGGATCCACTACCAACCTGATTTTCCCAGTCTACCTGCATATTGAAACCCCCATGATCACTGTAACCTTGCCTTTCTCACACAGCTTTTTTATCTCCTGGTGTATCTTATGCCCCACATCCTGACTACTGTTCGGAGGTCTGTACATAACTCCCATTATGGTTTTTTACCTTTGTGGTTCCTCAACTCTACCCACACAGATTCTACATCATCTGACCCTACGTCATTTCTTGCTATAGATCTAATTTCATTTCTTACTAACAAAGCAACCCCACCCCCTCTGCCAACCTGCCTATCTTTTCGATCGGATGTATATCCTTGGATATTTAGCTCCCAGTCCTGATCCCCTTGCAGCCATGTCTCCGTGATGCCCACCACATCATACCTGCCAATTTCAATCTGCGCCACAAGCTCATTTACCTTATTTCATATACTGCGTGCATTCAGATACAACACCTTCAGTCCTGTATTTCCCATCCCCTTTCTCATTGTTGTCCCTTTATCTGATGTGCTTGAAGTTAGATTCCTAGCCCTTTCCAAACACTCTGTCCTATTTTGTGTTCTGGAGACTTTAATAGCCTCTCCTGGGCTCTCCTTTCTTTTCAGTTTTTTCATAATTTTCCATGAAGTTGAATCCACCCCCCACACTCTAACCTGCTTCTTTGTTTCCCATTAGTCATATTACTTGGAGTTTTACCCTTCCCTACCCCCCCACTTTCTAGTTTAAAGTCCTGTTGACCACCCTATTTACCCTTTTCGCTGGAACATTGGTCCCAGATCGGTTCAGGTGGAGACCATCCCAACGGTACAGATCCCTCCTGTTCCAATACTGATGCCAGTGCCCCATGAAATGGAACCCCTCTTTCCCACACCACTCCTTTAGCCACGTGTTTACTTCCCTTATTCTCGCGTCCCTATGCCAATTTGCACGTGGCTCGGTTAGTAATCCAGAGATTATAAACCTTGAGGACCTGTTCTTTAATTTAGTTCCTAGTTCCTGATTATCCACAAACAGGTCCTCTTTCCTAGTTTTACCGATGTTATTTGTCCCGACATGGACCACAACAACTGGATCTTCCCCCTCCCACTCCAATATCCTTTCAAGCCGGTCAGAGATGTCCCTCACCCTGGCACCAGGCAGGCAACATACCATGCGGGACTCTCGATCCTGCTTACAATGGATGCTGTCAATTCCCCTAATTATAGAATCCCCTACAACCACCACTTGTCTTTTTGCTCCCCCCTTTTGAATGGCCTCCTGTGTCACGGTGCCGTGGTCAGCTGGCTCATCCTCCCTACAGCCCTCTTCCTCATCCACACAGGTAGCAAGTACCTCATACCGGTCATCGCCCAGCGGGGGAGGGAGGAATGACAGAGAGAGAGAGAGAGAGAGCACTGCCCAGCAGGGGAGAGAGGAACTACAGAGAGAGCGAGAGAGAGAGAGCACTGCCCAGTGGGGGAAGGAGGAACGACAGAGAGAGAGAGAGAGAGAGAGAGAGAGCACTGCCCAGCAGGGGAGAGAGGAACTACAGAGAGAGAGAGAGAGAGAGAGCACTGCCCAGCAGGGGAGAGAGGAACTACAGAGAGATCGAGAGAGAGAGCACCACCCAGCAGGGGAGAGAGGAACTACAGAGAGAGAGAGAACACTGCCCAGCGGGGGAGGGAGGAATTACAGAGCGAGAGAGAGAGAGAGAGAGAGAGCACCTCCCATCAGTGGTGTTGGGAACTGCAGAGAGAGAGAGAGTTTATATTGCCCTGTGTCAGTTCATTGCCCTGTATTTATATTGTACTGTATCAGTTCATTTCTCTGTGTTTATACTGTATGTGTTATAGAAACATAGAAACTAGGAGCAGGAGTAGGCCATTCAGCCCTTTGAGCCTGCTCCACCATTCATTATGATCATGGCTGATCATCCAACTCAATAACCTGCTCCTGCTTTCTCCCCATATCCTTTGATATCTTTTGCCCCAAGATCTATATCTAACTCCTTCTTGAAAACATACAATGTTTTGGTCTCAACTACTTTCTGTGGTAACGAATTCCACAGGCTCACCTCTCTCTGGGTGAAGAAATTTCTCCCCATCTCAGTCCTAAATGGTCTATCCCTTTTCCTCAGACTGTGACCCCTTGTTCTGGACTCCCCCACCATCGGGAACATCCTTCCTGCATCTACCTGTCTAGTCCTGTTAGAATTTTATAGATTTCTATGAGATCCCCCCTCATTCTTCTGAACTCCAGCGAATATAATCCTAACTGACTCAGTCTCTCCTCATATGTCAGTCCCGCCATCCCAGGAATCAGTCTGGTAAACCTTCGCTGCAATCCATCTATAGCAAGAACATCCTTCCTCAGATAAGGAGACCAAAACTGCACACAATATCCCAGGTGTGGTCTCACCAATTGCAGCAAGACATCCCTGTTCCTGTACTCGAATCCTCGCTATGAAGGCCAACATACCATTTGCCTTCTTTACCACCTGCTGCACCTACATGCTTACCTTCAATGACTGGTGTACAAGGACACCCAGGTCTTGTTGCACATTCCCCTCTCTCAATTTATAGCCATTCAGATAATAATCTGCCTTCCTGCTTTTGCTACCAAAATGGATAACCTCACATTTATCCACATTATACTACATCTGCCATGCATTTGCCCACTCACTCAGCTTGTCCAAATCACACTGAAGAATCTCTGCACCCTCCTCACAGCTCACCCTCCCATCTAGCTTTGTGTCATCTACAAATTTGGAGATATTACATTTAATTCCCTCATCTAAATAATTAATATATATTTTGAATAGCTGGGGTCCCAGCACCGATCCCTGCGGTACCCCACTCATTCGGAAAAAGACCCATTTATTCCTATTCTTTGTTTCCTGTCTGCCAACCAGTTTTCTATCCATCTCAATACACTACCCCCAATCCCATGCGATTTAATTTTACACGCTAATCTCTTATGTGGGACTTTGTCCAAAGCCTCCTGAAAGTCCAAATAAACCACATTCACTGGCTCCCCCTCATCAACTCTACTAGTTACATCCTCGAAAATTTCCAGTAGATTTGTCAAGCATGATTTCCCTTTCATAAATCCATGCTGACTCTGTCTGATTCTGCCACTGTTTTCCAAGTGCTCAGCTATTAAATCTTTTATAATGGACACTAGAATTTTCCCCACTACTGACATTAGGCTGACTGATCTATAATTCCCTGTTTTCTCTCTACCTCCCTTTTTAAAGAGTGGGGTTACATTAGCTATCCCCCAATCTGTAGGAACTGTTCCAGAGTCTGTAGAATCTGGGAAGATGACCACCAATGCATCCACTATTTCTAGGGCCACTTCCTTAAGCTCTCTGGGATGTAGATTATCAGGCCCTGGGGATTTGTCAGCCTTCAATCCTATCAATTTCTCCAACACCATTTCCCTACTAATACTGATTTCTTTCAGTTCCTCCCTTTCACTAAACCCTGTGTTCCCCAACGTTTCTGGTATGTTATTTGTGTCCTCCTTTGTGACAACAGAACCAACGTATGTATTTAGTTGGTCAGCCATTTCTTTGTTCCCCATTATATTTTCTCCTGTTTCTGACTGTAAGGGACCTACATTTGTCTTCACCAATCTCTTTCTCTTCACATACCTATAGAAACTTTTACAGTATGTTCCCTGCACGCTTACTCTTGTACTCTATTTTCCTCCTCTTAATCAATCCCTTGGTCCTCCTTTGCTGAATTCTAAAGTGCTCCCAATCCTCAGATCTGTTGTTTTTTCTGGCCAATTTGTCTGCCTCTTCCTTGGATCTAATACTATCTCTAATTTCCCTTGTAAGCCATGGTTTGGCCACCTTTCCTGTTTTACTTTTGTGCCAGACAGGAATAAACAATTGTTGCAGCTCACCCATGCGCTCTTTGAATGTTTGCCATTGTCTATCTACCATCATCCCTTTAAGTAATGTTTCCCAATCCATCATAGCCAACTTGCGCCTCATACCTTCGTAGTTTCCTTTATTAAGATTCAGGACCTTAGTCTCAGAATCAACTACATCTCTCTCCATCTTGATGAAAATTCTATCATATTATGGTCGCTCATCCCCAAGGGGCCTCGCACAACTAGACTGCCAATTATTCCTTTCTCATTACACAATACCCAGTCTAGCCTGTTCCTCAATGTATTGGTCCAGAAAACCATCCCGTATACACTCCAGGAATTCCTCCTCTACGGTATTGTTACTAATTTGATTTGCCCAATCTGTATGCAGATTAAAGTCACCCATAATTACAGATGTTCCTTTATTACATGCATCTCTAATTTCCTGTTTAATGCCATTCCAACATCACCATTACAGCTTGGGGGTCTATATACAACCCCCACTAACGCTTTTTGCCCCTTAGTGTTTCTCAGCTCTACCCAAACAGATTCCATATTGTCGGAGTTAATATCTTTCCTCACTATTGCGTTAATTTCCTCTTTAACCAGCAATGCAATTCCACCACCTTTTCCTTTTTGTCTGTCCTTCCTAAATACTGAATACCCCTGGATGTTCAGTTCCCATCCCTGGTCACTCTGCAGCCATGTCTCTGTAATCCCGACTATATCATAACTGTTTACATATATTTGCATGGTTAATTCATCCACTTTATTGCGAATGCTCCTCGTGTTAAGGCACAAAGCCTTAAGGCTTGTCTTTTTAACATTACTTGTCCCATTCCCACTATTTCTCACTGGGCCCCTGTTTGATTCTTGCCCTTGATTTCTCTGCCTATTACTTTTCTTATTCCCCTTTCTGTCTTTCATTCTTGTCCTTGATTCCCCCTCCTCTGACTCCTTGCATAGGCTCCCATCCCCCTGCCATTTTAGTTTAAACCTTCCCCAACTGCTCTAGCAAATATTCCCCCTTGGACATCAGTCCCGGTCCTGCCCAGGTGTAACCTGTCCAGTTTGTATTGGTCCCACCTCCCTGAGAACCAGTCCCAATGTCCCAGGAATCTGAAACCCTCCCCCCTCACAACATCTCTTCAGCCACGTATTCATCCGATATATCCTGGTATTCCTACTCTGACTGGCACGTGACACTGGTAGCAATCCTGAGATCACTACCTTTGAGGTCCTACTTTTCAATTTACTTCTCAATTCCCTATATTCTGCTTTTAGGATCTCATCCTTTTTTTTACCTATGTCGTTTGTACCAATGTGTACCACGACCACTGGCTGTTCACCCTCCCCCTTCAGAATGTCCTGTAGCTGCTCAGACATCCTTGATCCTAGCACCAGGGAGGCAACATATCATCCTGGAGTCTCGTTTGCGGCCACAGAAACACCTATCCATTCCCCTTATAATTGAATCCCCTATAACTATTGCATTTCCACACTTCTTACTCCTCCCCTGTGCAGCAGAGCCAACCGTGGTGCAATGAATTTGGGTGTTGCTGCTTTCCCTGAGAGACCATTCCCCTCAATAGTATCCAAAGTGATATATCTGTTTTGCAGGGGAATAACCACAGGAGATTCCTGCACTGCTGCCTAGTCCTCTTGCTCTGCCTGGTGGTCACCCATTCCCTTCCTGTCTGTGGACTCTTAGCCTGTGGTGTGACCACCTCCATATACGTGCTATCCATGATACTTGTGGATGCTCCACAGTGTCCACATCCGCCGCTCCAGCCCCAAAACCCGGGCTTCCAGGAGCTGCACCTGGAGATACTTCCCGCGCACACACTGGCCCCGGGCACTGGAAATGTTCCCGGCTTCCCACATAGAGCAGGAGGAGCAAACCACAGCTTTGAGCTCCTGCCCTAACTTACCCCTTTAAATTAAATCTTTTGGAAGATCTTCTTATCGTGTCCACGGACAGTCTATACATGGCCCAGCCAGAACTGGACACATTTTTGCGCCTTGTTGTTGAATTCGGCAAGATCTACAACAGTGCAGGATTCCTCTAGCGATAATTATCTTTGGAAGATACTTAATATCAAATAATATCAATTACTTTAGGGCCTTTCTTCCCTGCTCCTTGTTGTTACAGAATATAGCCCTTACAAATGATGAACTACAAAATAAGACCTTAAAAACTATTAGCGACAAAAGTAGTAAATACTTACCCGACTGTACTCACAGCAATCAAAGGATCTCCTTGTTCCCTCCTCACCAAACTCCCTCAGTCACCCCTGCTCTCCCAGCTCCTTTTCAACTCCTGACTCCTCTCGCGCTTCTCTTCAGTTCATTACTGTGTTTACCTGTGTTTATATTGTACTGTGTCAGTTCATTTCTCTGTAACTGGAGAGAGAGGGAGAGAGCACCATCCAGTGGGAGAGAGAGGAGTTACAGAGAGAGACAGTGAGAGAGAGAGAGAGCACCACCCAGCAGGGGAGAGAGCAAGACAGAGAGAAAGTGAGAAAAAGACATAGCACAACCCAATGGGGGAGAGAGTAACTACAGAGAGGGAGAGCACTGCCCAGAGGAGGAGAGAGAGGAGCACTGCCCAGAGGGGGGGAGAGTAGCTACAGAGAGAGGGAGAGAAAGAGAGAGACAGGACCTCCCAGCGGGGGACAGAGTAACTACAGAATGGGAGAGAGCTGCCCAGAGGGGGAAAGAGTAACTACAGAGAGAGGGAGAGAAGGAGAGAGACAGGACCTCCCAGCGGGGGACAGAGTAACTACAGAACTACGGAGAGAGTAACTACAGAACTACAGAGGGGGAGAGAGCTGCCCAGAGGGGGAGAGAGTAACTACAGAGAGAGGGAGAGAAAGAGAGAGAGCACTGCCCAGTGGGGGAGACAGGAACTACAGAGAGAGAGAGAGAGCACTGCCCAGAGGGGGAGAGAGGAAAAGAGAGCACTACAGAGTGGGGGAGAGAGGAATTAGAGAGAGAGAGAGAGAGAGAGAGCACTGCCCAGATGGGGAGAGAGTAACTACAGAGAGAGGGAGAGAAAGAGAGAGACAGGACCTCCCAGCGGGGGACAGAGTAACTACAGAAATACAGAGAGAGAGAAAGAGAGAGAGAAAGACATAGCACTACTGAGTGGGGGAGAGAGGAAATACAGAAGAATAGAGAGAGAAATAGTGAGCACCGCCCAGCAGGGGAGAGAGGAATTACAGAGAGAGAGCACAGCCCAGCGGGGGAGAGAGGAATTACAGAGAGAGAGCACAGCCCAGCGGGGGAGAGAGGAATTACAGAGAGAGAGCACAGCCCAGCGGGGGAGAGAGGAACTAAGGAGAGAGAGAGGGAAAGAGAGCACGACAGAGTGGGGGAGAGAGGAATTACAGAGAGAGAGAGAGCACCGCCCAGTGGAGGAGACAGGAACTACAGAGAGAGAGAGAGAGAGCACTGCCCAGTGGGGGAGACAGGAACTACAGAGAGAGAGAGAGAGCACAGCCCAGCAGGGGAGAGAGGAACTAAGGAGAGAGAGAGGGAAAGAGAGCACAACAGAGTGGGGGAGAGAGGAATTACAGAGAGAGAGAGAGCACCGCCCAGTGGGGGAGAGAGGAACTACAGAGAGAGAGAGCACTGCCCAGTGGGGGAGGGAGGAACTAAGGAGAGAGATAGAGAGAGCACCACCCAGTGGGTGAGAGAGGAACTACAGAGAAGAGAGAGAGAGAGCACTGCCCAGTGGGGGAGGGAGGAACTAAGGAGAGAGGGAGGGAAAGAGAGCACTACCGAGTGGAGCAGAGGAAGTACAGAGGGATAGAGAGCGAAATAGTGAGCACCACCCAGTAGGGGAGTGAGGAACTACAGAGAGAGAGCACCGCCCAGTGGGTGGGGGGGGGGGGGGGGGAACTAAGGAGAGAGAGAGAGCACCACCCAGTGGGGGAGAGAGGAATAACAGAAAAAGCGAGTGCACTGCCCAGCAGGGGAGAGAGGAAATACAGAGAGCGAGAGCGGGAGCACCGCCTAGTGGGTGAGAGAGGAACTACAGAGAGAGAGCGGGAGCACCACCTAGCGGGGGAGAGAGGAACTACAGAAAGAGAGAGAGAGCGGGAGCACCGCCAAGCGGGGGAGAGAGAAAATAAAGAGAGAGAAAGAGGGAGAGACAACACCACAATGTTGGAGAGAGTAACAATAGAGGGAAAGGGGGAGAGACAGGGAACACCATCCAGCTGGGGAGAGAGAAACGACCGAGAGAGAGATGGAGAGAGAGGACCGGCCAGAGGGGAAGATGGGAAGTACAGAGAGATAGAGAGAGAGAGAGAGAGCAAGGCAAAGCATGGGAGAGAGGAACAACAGAGGGAGAGAGTTTATATTGTTGTGTGTCAGTTCAATACTCAATGTTTATGTTATAGTGTGTCAGTTAATTACTCTGTGTTTATATTGTACTGTGTCAGTTAATTATGCAATGTTTACATTGTAGTGTGTCAGTTCTTTACTCTGTGTTTATATTGCACTGTGTCAGTTCATTACTCTGTGTTTATATTGCACTGTGTCAGTTCATTACTCTGTGTTTATATTATACTGTGTCAGTTCATTACTGTGTTTATATTGTACTGTGTCAGTTCATTACTGTGTGTTTATATTGCACTGTGTCAGTTCATTACTCTGTGTTTATATTATACTGTGTCAGTTCATTACTGTGTGTTTATATTGTATTGTGTCAGCTCATTGCTCTGTGTTTATATTGCACTGTGTCGTTTCATTGCTCTGTGTTTATATTGCACTGTGTCAGTTCATTGCTCTGTGTTTATATTGCACTGTGTCAGTTCATTACTCTGTGTTTATATTGTACTGTGTCAGTTCGTAACTCTGTGTTTATATTGTAATGTGTCAGTTCATTACTCTGTGTTTATATTGTACTGTGTCAGTTCATTACTCTGTGTTTATATTGTACTGTGTCAGTTCGTAACTCTGTGTTTATATTGTAATGTGTCAGTTCATTACTCTGTGTTTATATTATAGTGTGTCAGTTCATTACTCTGGGTTTATATTGTGCTGTGTCAGTTCATTACTCTGTGTTTATATTGTACTGTGTCAGTTCATTACTCTGTGATTATAATGCACTGTGTCAGTCCATTACTCTGTGTTGATATTGCACTGTGTCAGTTCATGACTGTGTTTATATTATACTGTGTCAATTCATTACTCTGTGTTTATATTGTACTGTGTCAATTCATTACTCTGTGCTTATATTGTACTGTGTCAGTTCATTACTCTGTGTTTATATTGTACTGTGTCGGCTCATTGCTCTGTGTTTATATTGCACTGTGTCGGTTCATTGCTCTGTGTTTATATTGCACTGTGTCAATTCATTACTCTGTGCTTATATTGTACTGTGTCAGTTCATTACTCTGTGTTTATATTGTACTGTGTAAGTTCATTACTCTGTGTTTATATTATAGTGTGTCAGTTCATTACTCTGTTTTTATATTGTACTGTGTCAATTCATTACTCTGTGTTTATATTTTATTGTGTCAGTTCATTAATCTGTGTTTATATTGTACTGTGTCAATTCATTTCTCTGTTTTGATATTGTACTGTGTCATTTCATTACTCTGTGTTTATATTGTATTGTGTCAGTTCATTACTCTGTTTATATTGTACTGTGTCAATTCATTACTCTGTGTTTATATTGCACTGTGTCAGTTCATTACTCTGTTTATATTGCACTGATTCAGTTCAGACTGTCTTTATATTGTATTGTGTCAGTTCATTGCTCTGTGTTTATATTGTACTATGTCAGTTCATTTATAGTTTCTATTGTACTGTGTCAGTTCATTGCCCTGTGTTTATATTGTACTGTGTCAGTTCATTACGCTCTGTTTATATTGTACTATGTCAGTGCATTACTTTTTGTTTCTATTGTACAGTCAGTTCATTGCTCTGTGTATATATTGTATTGGGTCATCTCATTACTCTGTGTTTCTATTGCACTGTGTCAGTTCATTACTCTGTGTTTATATTGTACTGTGTCATTTCATTACTCTGTTTACGTTGTGTGTCAGTTCATTACTCTGTGTTTATATTGCACTGTGTCAGTTCATTACTCTGTGTTTATATTGTCCTCTGCAGTTCATTACTCTGTTTTTATATCGTATTGTGTCAGTTCATTACTTTGTGTTGATATTGTGCTGTGTCACGTAATTACCATGTGTTTATGTTGTACTGTGTCAGTTCATTACTCTGTGTTTATATTGTACTGTGTCGGTTCATTGCTCTGTGTTTATATTGCACTGTGTCGAATTCATTGCTCTGTGTTTATATTGTACTGTGTCAGTTCATTAATCTGTGTTTATATTATAGTGTGTCAGTTCATTACTGTGTGTTTATATTGCACTGTGTCAGATCATTACTCTGTGTTTATATTGTACTGTGTCAGTTCATTACTCTGTGTTTATATTGCACTGAGTCAGTTCAGACTGTGTTTATATTGTACTGTGTCAGTTCATTACTTTTTGTTTCTATTCTACTGTGTCAGTTCATTGCTCTGTGTATATATTGTATTGTGTCAGTTCATTACACTGTGTTTATAGTGTACTGTGTCAGTTCATTACTCTGTGTTTATATTGCACTGTGTCAGTTCATTACTCTGTGTTTATATTGCACTGTGTCAGTTCATTACCCTGTGTTTATATTGTACAGTGTCAATTCATTACTCTGTGTTTATATTGCACGGTGTCACTTCTTTACTCTGTGTTTATATTGCACTGTGTCAGTTCATTGCTCTGTGTTTATATTGTACTGTGTCAGTTCATTACTCTGTGTTTATATTGCATTGTGTCAGTTCATCACTCTGTGTTTATATTGCACTGTGTCAGTCATTGCTCTGTGTTTAGATTGTACTATGTCAGTTCATTTTTTGTTTCTATTGTACTATATCAGTTCATTGCTCTGTGTTTATATTGTACTGTGTCAGTTCATTACGCTGTGTTTATATTGTACTATGTCATTTCATTACTTTTTGTTTCTATTGTACTGTCAGTTCATTGCTCTGTGTATATATTGTATTTTGTCAGCTCATTACTCTGTGTTTCTATTGCACTGTGTCAGTTCATTACTCTGTGTTTATATTGTACTTTTTCTCTTCACTACTCTCTGTATATTGTGCTGTGTCAGGTAATTACTCTGTGTTTATGTTGTACTCTGCAGTTCATTACTTTGTGTTTATATGGTACTGTGTCAGTTCATTACTCTATGCTTGCATTGTGCTGTGTCAGTTCATCACTGTCTGTTTATATTGCACAGTGTCAGTTCATTACTCTGTTTTTATATTGTCTTCTTCAGTTCATTACTCTGTGTTTATATTGTACTTTGTCAGTTTATTACTCTGTGTTTATATTGTACTGTGTCTCTTCACTACTCTGTGTTTATTTTGTACTGTGTCAGTTTATTACTCTGTGTTTATATTGTACTGTGTCTCTTCACTACTCTGTGTTTATATTGCACTGTGTCAGTTCATTACTCTGTGTTTACTTTGTACCGTGACAGTTCATTACTATGTGTTTATATTATAGTATGTCAGTTCATTAGTCTGTGTTTATATTGTGCTGTGTCAGTTCATTGCTCTGTGTTTACATTGTACTTTGTCAGTTCATTACTCTGTGTTTATATTGCACTATGTCAGTTCATTACTCTGTGTTTATATTGCACTATGTCAGTACATTACTCTGTGTTTATATTGCACTGAGTCAGTTCAGACTGTGTTTATATTGTACTGTGTCAGTTCATTACTTTTTGTTTCTATTGTACTGTGTCAGTTCATTGCTCTGTGTATATATTGTATTGTGTCAGATCATTACTCTGTGTTTATATTGTACTGTGTCAGTTCATTACTCTGTGTTTATATTGTACTGTGTCAGTTCATTACTCTGTGTTTATATTGCACTGTGTCAGTTCATTACCCTGTGTTTATATTGTACTGTGTCAATTCAATACTCTGTGTTTATATTGCACGGTGTCACTTCTTTACTCTGTGTTTATATTGCACTGTGTCAGTTCATTGCTCTGTGTTTATATTGTACTGTGTCAGTTCATTACTCTGTGTTTATATTGCATTGTGTCAGTTCATCACTTTGTGTTTATATTGCACTGTGTCAGTTCATGACTCTGTGTTTATATTGTACTGTGTCAGTCATTGCTCTGTGTTCATATTGTACTATGTCAGTTCATTTTTTGTTTCTATTGTACTATATCAGTTCATTGCTCTGTGTTTATATTGTACTGTGTCAGTTCATTACGCTGTGTTTATATTGTACTATGTCACTTCATTACTTTTTGTTTCTATTGTACTGTCAGTTCATTGCTCTGTGTATATATTGTATTGTGTCAGCTCATTACTCTGTGTTTCTATTGCACTGTGTCAGTTCATTACTCTGTGTTTATATTGTACTTTTTCTCTTCACTACTCTCTCTATATTGTGCTGTGTCAGGTAATTACTCTGTGTTTATGTTGTACTCTGCAGTTCATTACTTTGTGTTTATATTGTACTGTGTCAGTTCATTACTCTATGCTTGCATTGTACTGTGTCAGTTCATCACTGTCTGTTTATATTGCACTGTGTCAGTTCATTACTCTGTTTTTATATTGTCTTCTTCATTTCATTACTCTGTGTTTATATTGTACTGTGTCAGTTTATTACTCTGTGTTTATATTGTACTGTGTCTCTTCACTACTCTGTGTTTATATTGTACTGTGTCAGTTTATTACTCTGTGTTTATATTGTACTGTGTCTCTTCACTACTCTGTGTTTATATTGTACTGTGTCAGTTTATTACTCTGTGTTTATATTGTA
Organism: Carcharodon carcharias; assembly: GCF_017639515.1. Classification (NCBI taxonomy): domain Eukaryota; kingdom Metazoa; phylum Chordata; class Chondrichthyes; order Lamniformes; family Lamnidae; genus Carcharodon; species Carcharodon carcharias. The sequence continues at coordinate 23,449,289 of NC_054471.1, forward strand.
CTGTGTCTCTTCATTACTCTGTGTTTATATTGTACTGTGTCAGTTCATGACTCTGTGTTCATATTGTACTGTGTCAGTTCATTACTCTGTGTTTATATTGCATTGTGTCAGTTCATCACTCTGTGTTTATATTGCACTGTGTCAGTTCATGACTCTGTGTTTATATTGTACTGTGTCAGTCATTGCTCTGTGTTTAGATTGTACTATGTCAGTTCATTTTTTGTTTCTATTGTACTATATCAGTTCATTGCTCTGTGTTTATATTGTACTGTGTCAGTTCATTACGCTGTGTTTATATTGTACTATGTCATTTCATTACTTTTTGTTTCTATTGTACTGTCAGTTCATTGCTCTGTGTATATATTGTATTTTGTCAGCTCATTACTCTGTGTTTCTATTGCACTGTGTCAGTTCATTACTCTGTGTTTATATTGTACTTTTTCTCTTCACTACTCTCTGTATATTGTGCTGTGTCAGGTAATTACTCTGTGTTTATGTTGTACTCTGAAGTTCATTACTTTGTGTTTATATGGTACTGTGTCAGTTCATTACTCTATGCTTGCATTGTGCTGTGTCAGTTCATCACTGTCTGTTTATATTGCACAGTGTCAGTTCATTACTCTGTTTTTATATTGTCTTCTTCAGTTCATTACTCTGTGTTTATATTGTACTTTGTCAGTTTATTACTCTGTGTTTATATTGTACTGTGTCTCTTCACTACTCTGTGTTTATTTTGTACTGTGTCAGTTTATTACTCTGTGTTTATATTGTACTGTGTCTCTTCACTACTCTGTGTTTATATTGCACTGTGTCAGTTCATTACTCTGTGTTTACTTTGTACCGTGACAGTTCATTACTATGTGTTTATATTATAGTATGTCAGTTCATTAGTCTGTGTTTATATTGTGCTGTGTCAGTTCATTGCTCTGTGTTTACATTGTACTTTGTCAGTTCATTACTCTGTGTTTATATTGCACTATGTCAGTTCATTACTCTGTGTTTATATTGCACTATGTCAGTTCATTACTCTGTGTTTATATTGCACTGAGTCAGTTCAGACTGTGTTTATATTGTACTGTGTCAGTTCATTACTTTTTGTTTCTATTGTACTGTGTCAGTTCATTGCTCTGTGTATATATTGTATTGTGTCAGATCATTACTCTGTGTTTATATTGTACTGTGTCAGTTCATTACTCTGTGTTTATATTGTACTGTGTCAGTTCATTACTCTGTGTTTATATTGCACTGTGTCAGTTCATTACCCTGTGTTTATATTGTACTGTGTCAATTCAATACTCTGTGTTTATATTGCACGGTGTCACTTCTTTACTCTGTGTTTATATTGCACTGTGTCAGTTCATTGCTCTGTGTTTATATTGTACTGTGTCAGTTCATTACTCTGTGTTTATATTGCATTGTGTCAGTTCATCACTTTGTGTTTATATTGCACTGTGTCAGTTCATGACTCTGTGTTTATATTGTACTGTGTCAGTCATTGCTCTGTGTTCATATTGTACTATGTCAGTTCATTTTTTGTTTCTATTGTACTATATCAGTTCATTGCTCTGTGTTTATATTGTACTGTGTCAGTTCATTACGCTGTGTTTATATTGTACTATGTCACTTCATTACTTTTTGTTTCTATTGTACTGTCAGTTCATTGCTCTGTGTATATATTGTATTGTGTCAGCTCATTACTCTGTGTTTCTATTGCACTGTGTCAGTTCATTACTCTGTGTTTATATTGTACTTTTTCTCTTCACTACTCTCTCTATATTGTGCTCTGTCAGGTAATTACTCTGTGTTTATGTTGTACTCTGCAGTTCATTACTTTGTGTTTATATTGTACTGTGTCAGTTCATTACTCTATGCTTGCATTGTACTGTGTCAGTTCATCACTGTCTGTTTACATTGCACTGTGTCAGTTCATTACTCTGTTTTTATATTGTCTTCTTCATTTCATTACTCTGTGTTTATATTGTACTGTGTCAGTTTATTACTCTGTGTTTATATTGTACTGTGTCTCTTCACTACTCTGTGTTTATATTGTACTGTGTCAGTTTATTACTCTGTGTTTATATTGTACTGTGTCTCTTCACTACTCTGTGTTTATATTGTACTGTGTCAGTTTATTACTCTGTGTTTATATTGTACTGTGTCTCTTCATTACTCTGTGTTTATATTGTACTGTGTCAGTTCATGACTCTGTGTTCATATTGTACTGTGTCAGTTCATTACTCTGTGTTTATATTGCATTGTGTCAGTTCATCACTCTGTGTTTATATTGCACTGTGTCAGTTCATGACTCTGTGTTTATATTGTACTGTGTCAGTCATTGCTCTGTGTTTAGATTGTACTATGTCAGTTCATTTTTTGTTTCTATTGTACTATATCAGTTCATTGCTCTGTGTTTATATTGTACTGTGTCAGTTCATTACGCTGTGTTTATATTGTACTATGTCATTTCATTACTTTTTGTTTCTATTGTACTGTCAGTTCATTGCTCTGTGTATATATTGTATTTTGTCAGCTCATTACTCTGTGTTTCTATTGCACTGTGTCAGTTCATTACTCTGTGTTTATATTGTACTTTTTCTCTTCACTACTCTCTGTATATTGTGCTGTGTCAGGTAATTACTCTGTGTTTATGTTGTACTCTGAAGTTCATTACTTTGTGTTTATATGGTACTGTGTCAGTTCATTACTCTATGCTTGCATTGTGCTGTGTCAGTTCATCACTGTCTGTTTATATTGCACAGTGTCAGTTCATTACTCTGTTTTTATATTGTCTTCTTCAGTTCATTACTCTGTGTTTATATTGTACTTTGTCAGTTTATTACTCTGTGTTTATATTGTACTGTGTCTCTTCACTACTCTGTGTTTATTTTGTACTGTGTCAGTTTATTACTCTGTGTTTATATTGTACTGTGTCTCTTCACTACTCTGTGTTTATATTGCACTGTGTCAGTTCATTACTCTGTGTTTACTTTGTACCGTGACAGTTCATTACTATGTGTTTATATTATAGTTTGTCAGTTCATTAGTCTGTGTTTATATTGTGCTGTGTCAGTTCATTGCTCTGTGTTTACATTGTACGTTGTCAGTTCATTACTCTGTGTTTATATTGCACTATGTCAGTTCATTACCCTGTGTTTATATTGCACTATGTCAGTTCATTACTCTGTGTTTATATTGCACTGAGTCAGTTCAGACTGTGTTTATATTGTACTGTGTCAGTTCATTACTTTTTGTTTCTATTGTACTGTGTCAGTTCATTGCTCTGTGTATATATTGTATTGTGTCAGATCATTACTCTGTGTTTATATTGTACTGTGTCAGTTCATTACTCTGTGTTTATATTGTACTGTGTCAGTTCATTACTCTGTGTTTATATTGCACTGTGTCAGTTCATTACCCTGTGTTTATATTGTACTGTGTCAATTCAATACTCTGTGTTTATATTGCACGGTGTCACTTCTTTACTCTGTGTTTATATTGCACTGTGTCAGTTCATTGCTCTGTGTTTATATTGTACTGTGTCAGTTCATTACTCTGTGTTTATATTGCATTGTGTCAGTTCATCACTTTGTGTTTATATTGCACTGTGTCAGTTCATGACTCTGTGTTTATATTGTACTGTGTCAGTCATTGCTCTGTGTTCATATTGTACTATGTCAGTTCATTTTTTGTTTCTATTGTACTATATCAGTTCATTGCTCTGTGTTTATATTGTACTGTGTCAGTTCATTACGCTGTGTTTATATTGTACTATGTCACTTCATTACTTTTTGTTTCTATTGTACTGTCAGTTCATTGCTCTGTGTATATATTGTATTGTGTCAGCTCATTACTCTGTGTTTCTATTGCACTGTGTCAGTTCATTACTCTGTGTTTATATTGTACTTTTTCTCTTCACTACTCTCTCTATATTGTGCTGTGTCAGGTAATTACTCTGTGTTTATGTTGTACTCTGCAGTTCATTACTTTGTGTTTATATTGTACTGTGTCAGTTCATTACTCTATGCTTGCATTGTACTGTGTCAGTTCATCACTGTCTGTTTATATTGCACTGTGTCAGTTCATTACTCTGTTTTTATATTGTCTTCTTCATTTCATTACTCTGTGTTTATATTGTACAGTGTCAGTTTATTACTCTGTGTTTATATTGTACTGTGTCTCTTCACTACTCTGTGTTTATATTGTACTGTGTCAGTTTATTACTCTGTGTTTATATTGTACTGTGTCTCTTCACTACTCTGTGTTTATATTGTACTGTGTCAGTTTATTACTCTGTGTTTATATTGTACTGTGTCTCTTCATTACTCTGTGTTTATATTGTACTGTGTCAGTTCATGACTCTGTGTTCATATTGTACTGTGTCAGTTCATTACTCTGTGTTTATATTGTACTGTGTCAGTTCATTACTCTGTGTTTATATTGTACTGTGTCTCTTCATTACTCTGTGTTTATATTGTACTGTGTCAGTTCATGACTCTGTGTTCATATTGTACTGTGTCAGTTCATTACTCTGTGTTTATATTGCATTGTGTCAGTTCATCACTCTGTGTTTATATTGCACTGTGTCAGTTCATGACTCTGTGTTTATATTGTACTGTGTCAGTCATTGCTCTGTGTTTAGATTGTACTATGTCAGTTCATTTTTTGTTTCTATTGTACTATATCAGTTCATTGCTCTGTGTTTATATTGTACTGTGTCAGTTCATTACGCTGTGTTTATATTGTACTATGTCATTTCATTACTTTTTGTTTCTATTGTACTGTCAGTTCATTGCTCTGTGTATATATTGTATTTTGTCAGCTCATTACTCTGTGTTTCTATTGCACTGTGTCAGTTCATTACTCTGTGTTTATATTGTACTTTTTCTCTTCACTACTCTCTGTATATTGTGCTGTGTCAGGTAATTACTCTGTGTTTATGTTGTACTCTGAAGTTCATTACTTTGTGTTTATATGGTACTGTGTCAGTTCATTACTCTATGCTTGCATTGTGCTGTGTCAGTTCATCACTGTCTGTTTATATTGCACAGTGTCAGTTCATTACTCTGTTTTTATATTGTCTTCTTCAGTTCATTACTCTGTGTTTATATTGTACTTTGTCAGTTTATTACTCTGTGTTTATATTGTACTGTGTCTCTTCACTACTCTGTGTTTATTTTGTACTGTGTCAGTTTATTACTCTGTGTTTATATTGTACTGTGTCTCTTCACTACTCTGTGTTTATATTGCACTGTGTCAGTTCATTACTCTGTGTTTACTTTGTACCGTGACAGTTCATTACTATGTGTTTATATTATAGTATGTCAGTTCATTAGTCTGTGTTTATATTGTGCTGTGTCAGTTCATTGCTCTGTGTTTACATTGTACTTTGTCAGTTCATTACTCTGTGTTTATATTGCACTATGTCAGTTCATTACTCTGTGTTTATATTGCACTATGTCAGTTCATTACTCTGTGTTTATATTGCACTGAGTCAGTTCAGACTGTGTTTATATTGTACTGTGTCAGTTCATTACTTTTTGTTTCTATTGTACTGTGTCAGTTCATTGCTCTGTGTATATATTGTATTGTGTCAGATCATTACTCTGTGTTTATATTGTACTGTGTCAGTTCATTACTCTGTGTTTATATTGTACTGTGTCAGTTCATTACTCTGTGTTTATATTGCACTGTGTCAGTTCATTACCCTGTGTTTATATTGTACTGTGTCAATTCAATACTCTGTGTTTATATTGCACGGTGTCACTTCTTTACTCTGTGTTTATATTGCACTGTGTCAGTTCATTGCTCTGTGTTTATATTGTACTGTGTCAGTTCATTACTCTGTGTTTATATTGCATTGTGTCAGTTCATCACTTTGTGTTTATATTGCACTGTGTCAGTTCATGACTCTGTGTTTATATTGTACTGTGTCAGTCATTGCTCTGTGTTCATATTGTACTATGTCAGTTCATTTTTTGTTTCTATTGTACTATATCAGTTCATTGCTCTGTGTTTATATTGTACTGTGTCAGTTCATTACGCTGTGTTTATATTGTACTATGTCACTTCATTACTTTTTGTTTCTATTGTACTGTCAGTTCATTGCTCTGTGTATATATTGTATTGTGTCAGCTCATTACTCTGTGTTTCTATTGCACTGTGTCAGTTCATTACTCTGTGTTTATATTGTACTTTTTCTCTTCACTACTCTCTCTATATTGTGCTCTGTCAGGTAATTACTCTGTGTTTATGTTGTACTCTGCAGTTCATTACTTTGTGTTTATATTGTACTGTGTCAGTTCATTACTCTATGCTTGCATTGTACTGTGTCAGTTCATCACTGTCTGTTTACATTGCACTGTGTCAGTTCATTACTCTGTTTTTATATTGTCTTCTTCATTTCATTACTCTGTGTTTATATTGTACTGTGTCAGTTTATTACTCTGTGTTTATATTGTACTGTGTCTCTTCACTACTCTGTGTTTATATTGTACTGTGTCAGTTTATTACTCTGTGTTTATATTGTACTGTGTCTCTTCACTACTCTGTGTTTATATTGTACTGTGTCAGTTTATTACTCTGTGTTTATATTGTACTGTGTCTCTTCATTACTCTGTGTTTATATTGTACTGTGTCAGTTCATGACTCTGTGTTCATATTGTACTGTGTCAGTTCATTACTCTGTGTTTATATTGCATTGTGTCAGTTCATCACTCTGTGTTTATATTGCACTGTGTCAGTTCATGACTCTGTGTTTATATTGTACTGTGTCAGTCATTGCTCTGTGTTTAGATTGTACTATGTCAGTTCATTTTTTGTTTCTATTGTACTATATCAGTTCATTGCTCTGTGTTTATATTGTACTGTGTCAGTTCATTACGCTGTGTTTATATTGTACTATGTCATTTCATTACTTTTTGTTTCTATTGTACTGTCAGTTCATTGCTCTGTGTATATATTGTATTTTGTCAGCTCATTACTCTGTGTTTCTATTGCACTGTGTCAGTTCATTACTCTGTGTTTATATTGTACTTTTTCTCTTCACTACTCTCTGTATATTGTGCTGTGTCAGGTAATTACTCTGTGTTTATGTTGTACTCTGAAGTTCATTACTTTGTGTTTATATGGTACTGTGTCAGTTCATTACTCTATGCTTGCATTGTGCTGTGTCAGTTCATCACTGTCTGTTTATATTGCACAGTGTCAGTTCATTACTCTGTTTTTATATTGTCTTCTTCAGTTCATTACTCTGTGTTTATATTGTACTTTGTCAGTTTATTACTCTGTGTTTATATTGTACTGTGTCTCTTCACTACTCTGTGTTTATTTTGTACTGTGTCAGTTTATTACTCTGTGTTTATATTGTACTGTGTCTCTTCACTACTCTGTGTTTATATTGCACTGTGTCAGTTCATTACTCTGTGTTTACTTTGTACCGTGACAGTTCATTACTATGTGTTTATATTATAGTTTGTCAGTTCATTAGTCTGTGTTTATATTGTGCTGTGTCAGTTCATTGCTCTGTGTTTACATTGTACGTTGTCAGTTCATTACTCTGTGTTTATATTGCACTATGTCAGTTCATTACCCTGTGTTTATATTGCACTATGTCAGTTCATTACTCTGTGTTTATATTGCACTGAGTCAGTTCAGACTGTGTTTATATTGTACTGTGTCAGTTCATTACTTTTTGTTTCTATTGTACTGTGTCAGTTCATTGCTCTGTGTATATATTGTATTGTGTCAGATCATTACTCTGTGTTTATATTGTACTGTGTCAGTTCATTACTCTGTGTTTATATTGTACTGTGTCAGTTCATTACTCTGTGTTTATATTGCACTGTGTCAGTTCATTACCCTGTGTTTATATTGTACTGTGTCAATTCAATACTCTGTGTTTATATTGCACGGTGTCACTTCTTTACTCTGTGTTTATATTGCACTGTGTCAGTTCATTGCTCTGTGTTTATATTGTACTGTGTCAGTTCATTACTCTGTGTTTATATTGCATTGTGTCAGTTCATCACTTTGTGTTTATATTGCACTGTGTCAGTTCATGACTCTGTGTTTATATTGTACTGTGTCAGTCATTGCTCTGTGTTCATATTGTACTATGTCAGTTCATTTTTTGTTTCTATTGTACTATATCAGTTCATTGCTCTGTGTTTATATTGTACTGTGTCAGTTCATTACGCTGTGTTTATATTGTACTATGTCACTTCATTACTTTTTGTTTCTATTGTACTGTCAGTTCATTGCTCTGTGTATATATTGTATTGTGTCAGCTCATTACTCTGTGTTTCTATTGCACTGTGTCAGTTCATTACTCTGTGTTTATATTGTACTTTTTCTCTTCACTACTCTCTCTATATTGTGCTGTGTCAGGTAATTACTCTGTGTTTATGTTGTACTCTGCAGTTCATTACTTTGTGTTTATATTGTACTGTGTCAGTTCATTACTCTATGCTTGCATTGTACTGTGTCAGTTCATCACTGTCTGTTTATATTGCACTGTGTCAGTTCATTACTCTGTTTTTATATTGTCTTCTTCATTTCATTACTCTGTGTTTATATTGTACAGTGTCAGTTTATTACTCTGTGTTTATATTGTACTGTGTCTCTTCACTACTCTGTGTTTATATTGTACTGTGTCAGTTTATTACTCTGTGTTTATATTGTACTGTGTCTCTTCACTACTCTGTGTTTATATTGTACTGTGTCAGTTTATTACTCTGTGTTTATATTGTACTGTGTCTCTTCATTACTCTGTGTTTATATTGTACTGTGTCAGTTCATGACTCTGTGTTCATATTGTACTGTGTCAGTTCATTACTCTGTGTTTATATTGTACTGTGTCAGTTCATTACTCTGTGTTTATATTGTACTGTGTCTCTTCATTACTCTGTGTTTATATTGTACTGTGTCAGTTCATGACTCTGTGTTCATATTGTACTGTGTCAGTTCATTACTCTGTGTTTATATTGCATTGTGTCAGTTCATCACTCTGTGTTTATATTGCACTGTGTCAGTTCATGACTCTGTGTTTATATTGTACTGTGTCAGTCATTGCTCTGTGTTTAGATTGTACTATGTCAGTTCATTTTTTGTTTCTATTGTACTATATCAGTTCATTGCTCTGTGTTTATATTGTACTGTGTCAGTTCATTACGCTGTGTTTATATTGTACTATGTCATTTCATTACTTTTTGTTTCTATTGTACTGTCAGTTCATTGCTCTGTGTATATATTGTATTTTGTCAGCTCATTACTCTGTGTTTCTATTGCACTGTGTCAGTTCATTACTCTGTGTTTATATTGTACTTTTTCTCTTCACTACTCTCTGTATATTGTGCTGTGTCAGGTAATTACTCTGTGTTTATGTTGTACTCTGAAGTTCATTACTTTGTGTTTATATGGTACTGTGTCAGTTCATTACTCTATGCTTGCATTGTGCTGTGTCAGTTCATCACTGTCTGTTTATATTGCACAGTGTCAGTTCATTACTCTGTTTTTATATTGTCTTCTTCAGTTCATTACTCTGTGTTTATATTGTACTTTGTCAGTTTATTACTCTGTGTTTATATTGTACTGTGTCTCTTCACTACTCTGTGTTTATTTTGTACTGTGTCAGTTTATTACTCTGTGTTTATATTGTACTGTGTCTCTTCACTACTCTGTGTTTATATTGCACTGTGTCAGTTCATTACTCTGTGTTTACTTTGTACCGTGACAGTTCATTACTATGTGTTTATATTATAGTATGTCAGTTCATTAGTCTGTGTTTATATTGTGCTGTGTCAGTTCATTGCTCTGTGTTTACATTGTACTTTGTCAGTTCATTACTCTGTGTTTATATTGCACTATGTCAGTTCATTACTCTGTGTTTATATTGCACTATGTCAGTTCATTACTCTGTGTTTATATTGCACTGAGTCAGTTCAGACTGTGTTTATATTGTACTGTGTCAGTTCATTACTTTTTGTTTCTATTGTACTGTGTCAGTTCATTGCTCTGTGTATATATTGTATTGTGTCAGATCATTACTCTGTGTTTATATTGTACTGTGTCAGTTCATTACTCTGTGTTTATATTGTACTGTGTCAGTTCATTACTCTGTGTTTATATTGCACTGTGTCAGTTCATTACCCTGTGTTTATATTGTACTGTGTCAATTCAATACTCTGTGTTTATATTGCACGGTGTCACTTCTTTACTCTGTGTTTATATTGCACTGTGTCAGTTCATTGCTCTGTGTTTATATTGTACTGTGTCAGTTCATTACTCTGTGTTTATATTGCATTGTGTCAGTTCATCACTTTGTGTTTATATTGCACTGTGTCAGTTCATGACTCTGTGTTTATATTGTACTGTGTCAGTCATTGCTCTGTGTTCATATTGTACTATGTCAGTTCATTTTTTGTTTCTATTGTACTATATCAGTTCATTGCTCTGTGTTTATATTGTACTGTGTCAGTTCATTACGCTGTGTTTATATTGTACTATGTCACTTCATTACTTTTTGTTTCTATTGTACTGTCAGTTCATTGCTCTGTGTATATATTGTATTGTGTCAGCTCATTACTCTGTGTTTCTATTGCACTGTGTCAGTTCATTACTCTGTGTTTATATTGTACTTTTTCTCTTCACTACTCTCTCTATATTGTGCTCTGTCAGGTAATTACTCTGTGTTTATGTTGTACTCTGCAGTTCATTACTTTGTGTTTATATTGTACTGTGTCAGTTCATTACTCTATGCTTGCATTGTACTGTGTCAGTTCATCACTGTCTGTTTACATTGCACTGTGTCAGTTCATTACTCTGTTTTTATATTGTCTTCTTCATTTCATTACTCTGTGTTTATATTGTACTGTGTCAGTTTATTACTCTGTGTTTATATTGTACTGTGTCTCTTCACTACTCTGTGTTTATATTGTACTGTGTCAGTTTATTACTCTGTGTTTATATTGTACTGTGTCTCTTCACTACTCTGTGTTTATATTGTACTGTGTCAGTTTATTACTCTGTGTTTATATTGTACTGTGTCTCTTCATTACTCTGTGTTTATATTGTACTGTGTCAGTTCATGACTCTGTGTTCATATTGTACTGTGTCAGTTCATTACTCTGTGTTTATATTGCATTGTGTCAGTTCATCACTCTGTGTTTATATTGCACTGTGTCAGTTCATGACTCTGTGTTTATATTGTACTGTGTCAGTCATTGCTCTGTGTTTAGATTGTACTATGTCAGTTCATTTTTTGTTTCTATTGTACTATATCAGTTCATTGCTCTGTGTTTATATTGTACTGTGTCAGTTCATTACGCTGTGTTTATATTGTACTATGTCATTTCATTACTTTTTGTTTCTATTGTACTGTCAGTTCATTGCTCTGTGTATATATTGTATTTTGTCAGCTCATTACTCTGTGTTTCTATTGCACTGTGTCAGTTCATTACTCTGTGTTTATATTGTACTTTTTCTCTTCACTACTCTCTGTATATTGTGCTGTGTCAGGTAATTACTCTGTGTTTATGTTGTACTCTGAAGTTCATTACTTTGTGTTTATATGGTACTGTGTCAGTTCATTACTCTATGCTTGCATTGTGCTGTGTCAGTTCATCACTGTCTGTTTATATTGCACAGTGTCAGTTCATTACTCTGTTTTTATATTGTCTTCTTCAGTTCATTACTCTGTGTTTATATTGTACTTTGTCAGTTTATTACTCTGTGTTTATATTGTACTGTGTCTCTTCACTACTCTGTGTTTATTTTGTACTGTGTCAGTTTATTACTCTGTGTTTATATTGTACTGTGTCTCTTCACTACTCTGTGTTTATATTGCACTGTGTCAGTTCATTACTCTGTGTTTACTTTGTACCGTGACAGTTCATTACTATGTGTTTATATTATAGTTTGTCAGTTCATTAGTCTGTGTTTATATTGTGCTGTGTCAGTTCATTGCTCTGTGTTTACATTGTACGTTGTCAGTTCATTACTCTGTGTTTATATTGCACTATGTCAGTTCATTACCCTGTGTTTATATTGCACTATGTCAGTTCATTACTCTGTGTTTATATTGCACTGAGTCAGTTCAGACTGTGTTTATATTGTACTGTGTCAGTTCATTACTTTTTGTTTCTATTGTACTGTGTCAGTTCATTGCTCTGTGTATATATTGTATTGTGTCAGATCATTACTCTGTGTTTATATTGTACTGTGTCAGTTCATTACTCTGTGTTTATATTGTACTGTGTCAGTTCATTACTCTGTGTTTATATTGCACTGTGTCAGTTCATTACCCTGTGTTTATATTGTACTGTGTCAATTCAATACTCTGTGTTTATATTGCACGGTGTCACTTCTTTACTCTGTGTTTATATTGCACTGTGTCAGTTCATTGCTCTGTGTTTATATTGTACTGTGTCAGTTCATTACTCTGTGTTTATATTGCATTGTGTCAGTTCATCACTTTGTGTTTATATTGCACTGTGTCAGTTCATGACTCTGTGTTTATATTGTACTGTGTCAGTCATTGCTCTGTGTTCATATTGTACTATGTCAGTTCATTTTTTGTTTCTATTGTACTATATCAGTTCATTGCTCTGTGTTTATATTGTACTGTGTCAGTTCATTACGCTGTGTTTATATTGTACTATGTCACTTCATTACTTTTTGTTTCTATTGTACTGTCAGTTCATTGCTCTGTGTATATATTGTATTGTGTCAGCTCATTACTCTGTGTTTCTATTGCACTGTGTCAGTTCATTACTCTGTGTTTATATTGTACTTTTTCTCTTCACTACTCTCTCTATATTGTGCTGTGTCAGGTAATTACTCTGTGTTTATGTTGTACTCTGCAGTTCATTACTTTGTGTTTATATTGTACTGTGTCAGTTCATTACTCTATGCTTGCATTGTACTGTGTCAGTTCATCACTGTCTGTTTATATTGCACTGTGTCAGTTCATTACTCTGTTTTTATATTGTCTTCTTCATTTCATTACTCTGTGTTTATATTGTACAGTGTCAGTTTATTACTCTGTGTTTATATTGTACTGTGTCTCTTCACTACTCTGTGTTTATATTGTACTGTGTCAGTTTATTACTCTGTGTTTATATTGTACTGTGTCTCTTCACTACTCTGTGTTTATATTGTACTGTGTCAGTTTATTACTCTGTGTTTATATTGTACTGTGTCTCTTCATTACTCTGTGTTTATATTGTACTGTGTCAGTTCATGACTCTGTGTTCATATTGTACTGTGTCAGTTCATTACTCTGTGTTTATATTGTACTGTGTCAGTTCATTACTCTGTGTTTATATTGCATTGTGTCAGTTCATTACTCTGTGTTTATATTGTCCTCTGCAGTTCATTACTCTGTGTTTATATCGTACTGTGTCAGTTCATTACTTTGTGTTGATATTGTGCTGTGTCAGTTAACTACCCTGTGTTTATGCTGTACTGTATCAGTGCATTACTCTGTGTTTATAATGTACTGTGTCGCTTCATTGCTCTGTGTTTATATTGCACTGTGTCAGTTCATTTCTCTGTGTTTATGCTGTACTGTGTCGGTTCATTACTCAGTGATTGTATTATAGTGTGTCAGTTCATTACTGTGTGTTTATATAGCACTGTGTCAGTTCATTACTCTGTGTTTATATTATAGTGTGTCAGTTCATTACTCGGTGTTTATTTTATACTGTGTCAGTTCATTACTCTGTGTTTATATTATAGTGTGTCAGTTCATTACTCTGTGTTTATATTGTACTGTGTCAGTTCTTTACTCAGTTTATATTACACTGTGTCAGTTCATTACTTTTTGTTTCTATTGTACTGGTTCAGTTATTTGCTCTGTGTATACATTGTATTGTGTCAGCTCATTGCTCTGTGTTTATATTGTACTGTGTCAGTTCATTACTCTGTGTTTATATTGCACTGTGTCAGCTCATTACTATGTGTTTATATTGCAATGTGTCAGTCCATTACTCTGTGTTGATATTGCACTGTGTCAGTTCATGACGGTGTTTATATTGTACTGTGTCAGTTCATTGCTCTGTGTTTATATTGCACTGTGTCAATTCATTACTCTGTGCTTATATTGTACTGTGTCAGTTCATTACTCTGTGTTTATATTGTACTGTGTCGGCTCATTGCTCTGTGTTTATATTGCACTGTGTCGGTTCATTGCTCTGTGTTTATATTGCACTGTGTCGTTTCATTGCTCTGTGTTTATATTGCACTGTGTCAGTTCATTGCTCTGTGTTTATATTGCACTGTGTCAGTTCATTACTCTGTGTTTATATTGTACTGTGTCAGTTCGTAACTCTGTGTTTATATTGTGCTGTGTCAGTTCATTACTCTGTGTTTATATTATAGTGTGTCATTTCATTACTCTGGGTTTATATTGTGCTGTGTCAGTTCATTACTCTGTGTTTATATTGTACTGTGTCAGTTCATTACTATGTGATTATATTGCACTGTGTCAGTCCATTACTCTGTGTTGATATTGCACTGTGTCAGTTCCTGACTGTGTTTATATTGTACTGTGTCAGTTCATTGCTCTGTGTTTATATTGCACTGTGTCAATTCATTACTCTGTGCTTATATTGTACTGTGTCAGTTCATTACTCTGTGTTTATATTGTACTGTGTAAGTTCATTACTCTGTGTTTATATTATAGTGTGTCAGTTCATTACTCTGTTTTTATAATGTACAGTGTCAATTCATTACTCTGTGTTTGTATTGTATTGTGTCAGTTCATTAATCTGTGTTTATATTGTACTGAGTCGGTTCATTGCTCTGTGTTTATATTGCACTGTGTCAGTTCATGACTCTAAGTTTATACTGCACTGTGTCAGTTCATTGCTCTGTGTTTATATTGTACTGTGTCAATTCATTACTCTGTGTTTATATTGTACTGTGTCAGTTCATTACTCTGTGTTTATATGATAGTATGTCAGTTCTTTACTCTGTGTTTATATTATAGTTTGTCAGTTCATTACTCTGTGTTTATATTGTACTGTGTCGCTTCATTGCTCTGTGCTTATATTGCACTGTGTCAGTTCATTACTCTGTGTTTATATTGCACTGTGTCAGTTCATTACTTTGTGTTTCAATTGTGATGTGTCAGTTCATTACTCTATGCTTGCATTGTACTGTGTTAGTTCATCACTTTGTGTTTATATTGCATTGTGTCAGTTCATTACTCTGTTTTTATATTGTCTTCTGCAGTTCATTACTCTGTGTTTATATCGTACTGTGTCAGTTCATTACTTTGTGTTGATATTGTGCTGTGTCACGTAATTACCCTGTGTTTATGTTGTACTGTGTCAGTTCATTGCTCTGTGTTTACATTGCATTGTGTCAGTTCATTTTTCTGTGTTTATACTGTACTGTGTCGGTTCATTGCTCTGTGTTTATATTGCACTGTGTCAGTTCATTTCTCTGTGTTTATGCTGTACTGTGTCGGTTCATTACTCAGTGATTATATTATAGTGTGTCAGTTCATTACTGTGTGTTTATATAGCACTGTGTCAGTTCATTACTGTGTATTTATATTGTCCTCTGCAGTTCATTACTCTGTGTTTATATTGTACTGTGTCAGTTCATTACTTTGTGTTGATATTGTGCTGTGTCACGTAATTACCCTGTGTTTATGTTGTACTGAGTCAGTTCATTACTCTGTGTTTATAATATTCTGTGACGCTTCATTGCTCTGTGTTTATATTGCACTATGTCAGTTCAGTACTCTGTGTTTATATTGTAATGTGTCAGTTCATTACTATGTGTTTATATTGCACTGTGTCAGTTCATTACTCTGTGTTTATATTGTCCTCTGCAGTTCATTACTCTGTGTTTATATCGTACTGTGTCAGTTCATTACTTTGTGTTGATATTGTGCTATGTCAGGTAACTACCCTGTGTTTATGCTGTACTGTGTCAGTGCATTACTCTGTGTTTATAATGTACTGTGTCGCTTCATTGCTCTGTGTTTATATTGCACTGTGTCAGTTCATTTCTCTGTGTTTATGCTGTACTGTGTCGGTTCATTACTCAGTTATTATATTATAGTGTGTCAGTTCATTACTCGGTGTTTATTTTATACTGTGTCAGTTCATTACTCTGTGTTTATATTATAGTGTGTCAGTTCATTACTCTGTGTTTATAGTGGACTGTGTCAGTTCTTTACTCAGTTTATATTACACTGTGTCAGTTCCTGACTCTGTGTTTATATTGTACTGTGTCAGTTCATTACTTTTTGTTTCTATTGTACTGGTTCAGTTATTTGCTCTGTGTATATATTGTATTGTGTCAGCTCATTGCTCTGTGTTTATATTGCACTGTGTCGTTTCATTGCTCTGTGTTTATATTGCACTGTGTCAGTTCATTGCTCTGTGTTTATATTGCACTGTGTCAGTTCTTTACTCCGTGTTTATATTGTAATGTGTCTGTTCATGATTCTGTGTTTATATTGTACTATGTCAGTTCATTGCTCTGTGTTTATATTGTACTGTGTCAGTTCATTACTCTGTGCTTATATTATAGTGTGTCAGTTCATTACACTGTGTTTATATTGTACTGTGTCAGTTCATTGCTCTGCGTTTATATTGTACTGTGTCAGTTCATTACTTTGTGTTTCAGTTGTGCTGTGTCAGTTCATTACTCTATGCTTGCATTGTACTGTGTTAGTTCATCACTTTGTGTTTATATTGCATTGTGTCAGTTCATTACTCTGTTTTTATATTGTCTTCTGCAGTTTATTACTCTGTGTTTATATCGTACTGTGTCAGTTCATTACTTTGTGTTGATATTGTGCTGTGTCACGTAATTACCCTGTGTTTATGTTGTACTGTGTCAGTTCATTGCTCTGTGTTTACATTGCATTGTGTCAGTTCATTTTTCTGTGTTTATACTGTACTGTGTCGGTTCATTGCTCTGTGTTTATATTGCACTGTGTCAGTTCATTTCTCTGTGTTTATGCTGTACTGTGTCGGTTCATTACTCAGTGATTATATTATAGTGTGTCAGTTCATTACTCGGTGTTTATTTTATACTGTGTCAGTTCATTACTCTGTGTTTATATTATAGTGTGTCAGTTCATTACTCTGTGTTTATATTGTACTGTGTCAGTTCTTTACTCAGTTTATATTACACTGTGTCAGTTCATGACTCTGTGTTTATATTGTACTGTGTCAGTTCATTACTTTTTGTTTCTATTGTACTGGTTCAGTTATTTGCTCTGTGTATATATTGTATTGTGTCAGCTCATTGCTCTGTGTTTATATTGCACTGTGTCATTTCATTGCTCTGTGTTTATATTGCACTGTGTCAGTTCATTGCTCTGTGTTTATATTGCACTGTGTCAGTTCATTGCTCTGTGTTTATATTGCACTGTGTCAGTTCATTACTCTGTGTTTATATTGTACTGTGTCAGTTCGTAACTCCGTGTTTATATTGTACTGTGTCAGTTCATTACTCTGTGTTTATATTATAGTGTGTCAGTTCATTACTCTGGGTTTATATTGTGCTGTGTCAGTTCATTTCTCTGTGTTTATATTGTACTGTGTCAGTTCATTACTCTGTGATTATAATGCACTGTGTCAGTCCATTACTCTGTGTTGATATTGCACTGTGTCAGTTCATGACTGTGTTTATTTTGTACTGTGTCAGTTCATTGCTCTGTGTTTATATTGCACTGTGTCAATTCATTACTCTGTGCTTATATTGTACTGTGTCAGCTCATTACTCTGTGTTTATACTGTACTGTGTCGGTTCATTGCTCTGTGTTTATATTGCACTGTGTCAGTTCATTTCTCTGTGTTTATGTGTACTGTGTCGGTTCATTACTCAGTGATTATATTATAGTGTGTCAGTTCATTACTGTGTGTTTATATAGCACTGTGTCAGTTCATTACTCTGTGTTTATATTATAGTGTGTCAGTTCATTACTCGGTGTTTATTTTATACTGTGTCAGTTCATTATTATGTGTTTATATTATAGTTTGTCAGTTCATTACTCTGTGTTTATATTGTACTGTGTCAGTTCTTTACTCAGTTTATATTACACTGTGTCAGTTCATGACTCTGTGTTTTTATTGTACTGTGTCAGTTCATTACTTTTTGTTTCTATTGTACTGGTTCAGTTATTTGCTCTGTGTATATATTGTATTGTGTCAGCTCATTGCTCTGTGTTTATATTGCACTGTGTCGTTTCATTGCTCTGTGTTTATATTGCACTGTGTCAGTTCATTGCTCTGTGTTTATATTGTACTGTGTCAGTTCGTAACTCTGTGTTTATATTGTACTGTGTCAGTTCATTACTCTGTGTTTATATTATAGTGTGTCAGTTCATTACTCTGGGGTTATATTGTGCTGTGTTAGTTCATTACTCTGTGTTTATATTGTACTGTGTCAGTTCATTACTCTGTGATTATATTGCACTGTGTCAGTCCATTACTCTGTGTTGATATTGCACTGTGTCACTTCATGACGGTGTTTATATTGTACTGTGTCAGTTCATTGCTCTGTGTTTATATTGCACCGTGTCAATTCATTACTCTGTGCTTATATTGTGCTGTGTCAGTTCATTACTCTGTGTTTATATTGTACTGTGTCGGCTCATTGCTCTGTGTTTATATTGCACTGTGTCGGTTCATTGCTCTGTGTTTATATTGCACTGTGTCGTTTCATTGCTCTGTGTTTATATTGCACTGTGTCAGTTCATTGCTCTGTGTTTATATTGCACTGTGTCAGTTCATTACTCTGTGTTTATATTGTACTGTGTCAGTTCGTAACTCTGTGTTTATATTGTACTGTGTCAGTTCATTACTCTGTGTTTATATTATAGTGTGTCAGTTCATTACTCTGGGTTTATATTGTGCTGTGTCAGTTCATTACTCTGTGTTTATATTGTACTGTGTCAGTTCATTACTCTGTGATTATATTGCACTGTGTCAGTCCATTACTCTGTGTTGATATTGCACTGTGTCAGTTCATGACTGTGTTTATATTGTACTGTGTCAGTTCATTGCTCTGTGTTTATATTGCACTGTGTCAATGCATTACTCTGTGTTTATATTGTACTGTGTCAGTTCATTACTCTGTGTTTATATTGTACTGTGTAAGTTCATTACTCTGTGTTTATATTATAGTGTGTCAGTTCATTACTCTGTTTTTATATTGTACAGTGTCAATTCATTACTCTCTGTTTATATTGTATTGTGTCAGTTCATTAACCTGTGTTTATATTGTACTGAGTCGGTTCATTGCTCTGTGTTTATATTGCACTGTGTCAGTTCATGTCTCTAAGTTTATACTGCACTGTGTCAGTTCATTGCTCTGTGTTTATATTGTACTGTGTCAATTCATTACTCTGTGTTTATATTGTACTGTGTCAGTTCATTACTCTGTGTTTATATGATAGTATGTCAGTTCTTTACTCTGTGTTTATATTATAGTTTGTCAGTTCATTACTCTGTGTTTATATTGTACTGTGTCGCTTCATTGCTCTGTGCTTATATTGCACTGTGTCAGTTCATTACTCTGTGTTTATATTGCACTGTGTCAGTTCATTGCTCTGTGTTTATATTCTACAGTGTCAGTTCATTACTCGGTGTCTATATTGTGCTGTGTCAGTACATTACTTGTTATTTCTATTGTACTGTGTCAGTTCATTGCTCTGTGTATATATTGTATTGTGTCAGTTCATTACTCTGTTTTTATATTGTACTGTGTCAGTTCATTACTCTGTGTTTATATTGCACTGTGTCAGTTCATTACTCTGTGTTTATATTGCACTGTGTCAGTTCATTACCCTGTGTTTATATTGTACTGTGTCAATTCATTACTCTGTGTTTATATTGCACTGCGTCACTTCTTTACTCTGTGTTTATAGTGCACTGTGTCAGTTCATTGCTCTGTGTTTATATTGTACTATGTCATTTCATTTATTGTTTCTATTGTGCTGTGTCAGTTCATTGCTCTGTGTTTATATTGTACTGTGTCATTTCATTACTCTGTTTACGTTGTGTGTCAGTTCATTACTCTGTTTTTATATTGCACCATGTCAGTTCATTACTCTGTATTTATATTGTCCTCTGCAGTTCATTACTCTGTGTTTCTATCGTGCTGTGTCAGTTCATTACTTTGTGTTGATATTGTGCTGTGTCACGTAATTACCCTGTGTTTATGTTGTACTGAGTCAGTTCATTACTCTGTGTTTATAATGTTCTGTGTCGCTTCATTGCTCTGTGTTTATATTGCACTGTGTCAGTTCAGTACTCTGTGTTTATATTGTACTGTGTCAGTTCATTACTATGTGTTTATATTGCACTGTGTCAGTTCATTACTCTGTGTTTATATTGTCCTCTGCAGTTCATTACTCTGTGTTTATATCGTACTGTGTCAGTTCATTACTTTGTGTTGATATTGTGCTGTGTCAGGTAACTACCCTGTGTTTATGCTGTACTGTGTCAGTGCATTACTCTGTGTTTATAATGTACTGTGTCGCTTCATTGCTCTGTGTTTATATTGCACTGTGTCAGTTCATTTCTCTGTGTTTATGCTGTTCTGTGTCGGTTCATTACTCAATTATATTATAGTGTGTCAGTTCATTACTGTGTGCTTACCTAGCACTGTGTCAGTTCATTACTCTGTGTTTATATTATAGTGTGTCAGTTCATTACTCGGTGTTTATTTTATACTGTGTCAGTTCATTACTCTGTGTTTATATTATAGTGTGTCAGTTCATTACTCTGTGTTTATATTGTACTGTGTCAGTTCTTTACTCAGTTTATATTTCACTGTGTCAGTTCATTACTTTTTGTTTCTATTGTACTGGTTCAGTTATTTGCTCTGTGTATACATTGTATTGTGTCAGCTCATTGCTCTGTGTTTATATTGTACTGTGTCAGTTCATTACTCTGTGTTTATATTGCACTGTGTCAGCTCATTACTATGTGTTTATATTGCACTGTGTCAATTCATTACTCTGTGCTTATATTGTACTGTGTCAGCTCATTACTCTGTGTTTATACTGTACTGTGTCGGTTCATTGCTCTGTGTTTATATTGCACTGTGTCAGTTCATTTCTCTGTGTTTATGTGTACTGTGTCGGTTCATTACTCAGCGATTATATTATAGTGTGTCAGTTCATTACTGTGTGTTTATATAGCACTGTGTCAGTTCATTACTCTGTGTTTATATTATAGTGTGTCAGTTCATTACTCGGTGTTTATTTTATACTGTGTCAGTTCATTATTATGTGTTTATATTATAGTTTGTCAGTTCATTACTCTGTGTTTATATTGTACTGTGTCAGTTCTTTACTCAGTTTATATTACACTGTGTCAGTTCATGACTCTGTGTTTTTATTGTACTGTGTCAGTTCATTACTTTTTGTTTCTATTGTACTGGTTCAGTTATTTGCTCTGTGTATATATTGTATTGTGTCAGCTCATTGCTCTGTGTTTATATTGCACTGTGTCGTTTCATTGCTCTGTGTTTATATTGCACTGTGTCAGTTCATTGCTCTGTGTTTATATTGTACTGTGTCAGTTCGTAACTCTGTGTTTATATTGTACTGTGTCAGTTCATTACTCTGTGTTTATATTATAGTGTGTCAGTTCATTACTCTGGGGTTATATTGTGCTGTGTTAGTTCATTACTCTGTGTTTATATTGTACTGTGTCAGTTCATTACTCTGTGATTATATTGCACTGTGTCAGTCCATTACTCTGTGTTGATATTGCACTGTGTCACTTCATGACGGTGTTTATATTGTACTGTGTCAGTTCATTGCTCTGTGTTTATATTGCACCGTGTCAATTCATTACTCTGTGCTTATATTGTACTGTGTCAGTTCATTACTCTGTGTTTATATTGTACTGTGTCGGCTCATTGCTCTGTGTTTATATTGCACTGTGTCGGTTCATTGCTCTGTGTTTATATTGCACTGTGTCGTTTCATTGCTCTGTGTTTATATTGCACTGTGTCAGTTCATTGCTCTGTGTTTATATTGCACTGTGTCAGTTCATTACTCTGTGTTTATATTGTACTGTGTCAGTTCGTAACTCTGTGTTTATATTGTACTGTGTCAGTTCATTACTCTGTGTTTATATTATAGTGTGTCAGTTCATTACTCTGGGTTTATATTGTGCTGTGTCAGTTCATTACTCTGTGTTTATATTGTACTGTGTCAGTTCATTACTCTGTGATTATATTGCACTGTGTCAGTCCATTACTCTGTGTTGATATTGCACTGTGTCAGTTCATGACTGTGTTTATATAGTACTGTGTCAGTTCATTGCTCTGTGTTTATATTGCACTGTGTCAATGCATTACTCTGTGTTTATATTGTACTGTGTCAGTTCATTACTCTGTGTTTATATTGTACTGTGTAAGTTCATTACTCTGTGTTTATATTATAGTGTGTCAGTTCATTACTCTGTTTTTATATTGTACAGTGTCAATTCATTACTCTCTGTTTATATTGTATTGTGTCAGTTCATTAACCTGTGTTTATATTGTACTGAGTCGGTTCATTGCTCTGTGTTTATATTGCACTGTGTCAGTTCATGTCTCTAAGTTTATACTGCACTGTGTCAGTTCATTGCTCTGTGTTTATATTGTACTGTGTCAATTCATTACTCTGTGTTTATATTTTACTGTGTCAGTTCATTACTCTGTGTTTATATTGTACTGTGTCGCTTCATTGCTCTGTGCTTATATTGCACTGTGTCAGTTCATTACTCTGTGTTTATATTGCACTGTGTCAGTTCATTGCTCTGTGTTTATATTCTACCGTGTCAGTTCATTACTCGGTGTCTATATTGTGCTGTGTCAGTACATTACTTTTTATTTCTATTGTACTGTGTCAGTTCATTGCTCTGTGTATATATTGTATTGTGTCAGTTCATTACTCTGTTTTTATATTGTACTGTGTCAGTTCATTACTCTGTGTTTATATTGCACTGTGTCAGTTCATTACCCTGTGTTTATATTGTACTGTGTCAATTCATTACTCTGTGTTTATATTGCACTGCGTCACTTCTTTGCTCTGTGTTTATAGTGCACTGTGTCAGTTCATTGCTCTGTGTTTATATTGTACTATGTCATTTCATTTATTGTTTCTATTGTGCTGTGTCAGTTCATTGCTCTGTGTTTATATTGTACTGTGTCATTTCATTACTCTGTTTACGTTGTGTGTCAGTTCATTACTCTGTTTTTATATTGCACCGTGTCAGTTCATTACTCTGTATTTATATTGTCCTCTGCAGTTCATTATTCTGTGTTTCTATCGTGCTGTGTCAGTTCATTACTTTGTGTTGATATTGTGCTGTGTCACGTAATTACCCTGTGTTTATGTTGTACTGAGTCAGTTCATTACTCTGTGTTTATAATGTTCTGTGTCGCTTCATTGCTCTGTGTTTATATTGCACTGTGTCAGTTCAGTACTCTGTGTTTATATTGTACTGTGTCAGTTCATTACTATGTGTTTATATTGCACTGTGTCAGTTCATTACTCTGTGTTTATATTGTCCTCTGCAGTTCATTACTCTGTGTTTATATCGTACTGTGTCAGTTCATTACTTTGTGTTGATATTGTGCTGTGTCAGGTAACTACCCTGTGTTTATGCTGTACTGTGTCAGTGCATTACTCTGTGTTTATAATGTACTGTGTCGCTTCATTGCTCTGTGTTTATATTGCACTGTGTCAGTTCATTTCTCTGTGTTTATGCTGTACTGTGTCGGTTCATTACTCAGTTATTATATTATAGTGTGTCAGTTCATTACTGTGTGCTTACCTAGCACTGTGTCAGTTCATTACTCTGTGTTTATATTATAGTGTGTCAGTTCATTACTCGGTGTTTATTTTATACTGTGTCAGTTCATTACTCTGTGTTTATATTATAGTGTGTCAGTTCATTACTCTGTGTTTATATTGTACTGTGTCAGTTCTTTACTCAGTTTATATTACACTGTGTCAGTTCATGACTCTGTGTTTATATTGTACTGTGTCAGTTCATTACTTTTTGTTTCCATTGTACTGGTTCAGTTATTTGCTCTGTGTATATATTGTATTGTGTCAGCTCATTGCTCTGTGTTTATATTGTACTGTGTCATTTCATTTCTCTGTGTTTATATTGCACTATGTCAGTTCTTTACTCCGTGTTTATATTGTACTATGTCTGTTCATGACTCTGTGTTTATACTGTACTATGTCAGTTCATTTCTCTGTGTTTATATTGTACTGTGTCAGTTCATTACTCTGTGCTTATATTATAGTGTGTCAGTTCATTACACTCTGTTTATATTGTACTGTGTCAGTTCATTGCTCTGTGTTTATATTGCACTGTGTCAGTTCATTGCTCTGCGTTTATATTGTACTGTGTCAGTTCATTACTTTGTGTTTCAATTGTGCTGTGTCAGTTCATTACTCTGTGTTTATATTATAGTCTGTCAGTTCAGAACTCGGTGTTTATTTTGTACTGTGTCAGTTCATTACTCTGTGTTTATATTATAGTGTGTCAGTTCATTACTCTGTGTTTATGTTGTACTGTGTCAGTTCATTACTCTGTGTTTATATTATAGTGTGTCAGTTCTTTACTCTGTGTTTATATTGTACTGTGTCAGTTCATTACTCTGTGTTTATATTGCACTGAGTCAGTTCAGACTGTGTTTGTATTGTATTGTGTCAGTTCATTGCTCTGTGTTTATATTGTACTGTGTCAGTTCATTACTCTGTGTTTATATTGTGCTGTGTCAGTTCATTACTTTTTGTTTCTATTGTACTGTGTCAGTTCATTGCTTAATGTATATATTGTATTGTGTCAGTTCATTACTCTGTGTTTATATTGTACTGTGTCAGTTCATTACTTTGTGTTTATATTGCACTGTGTCAGTTCATTACTCTGTGTTTATATTGCACTGTGTCAGTTCATTACCCTGTGTTTTTATTGTACTGTGTCAGTTCATTACTCTGTGTTTATATTGCACTGTGTCACTTCTTTACTCTGTGTATATATTGCACTGTGTCAGTTCATTGCTCTGTGTTTATATTGTACTGTGTCAGTTCATTACTCCATGTTTATATAGCACTGTGTCAGTTCATGACTCCTTGTTTATATTGTACTGTGTCAGTTCATTGCTCTGTGTTTATATTGTACTGTGTCAGTTCATTACGCTGTTTTTATATTGTACTATGTCAGTTCATTACTTTTTGTTTCTATTGTACTGTCAGTTCTTTGCTCTGTGCATATATTGTATTGTGTCAGCTCATTACTCTGTGTTTTTATTGCACTGTGTCAGTTCATTCCTCTGTGTTTATATTGTACTGTGTCATTTCATTACTCTGTTTACGTTTTGCGTCAGTTCATTACTCTGTGTTTATAATGTACTGTGTCTCTTCACTACTCTCTTTATATTGTGCTGTGTCAGGTAATTACTCTGTGTTTATGTTGTACTCTGCAGTTCATTACTTTGTGTTTATATTGTACTGTGTCAGTTCATTACTCTATGCTTGCATTGTACTGTGTCAGTTCATCACTGTCTGTTTATATTGCACTGTGTCAGTTCATTTCTCTGTTTTTATATTGTCTTCTTCAGTTCGTTACTCTGTGTTTATATCGTAATGTGTCAGTTCATTACTTTGTGTTGATATTGTGCTATGTCACGTAATTACTCTGTGCTTATATTGTACTGTGTCAGTTCATTACTCTGTGTTTATATTGTACTGTGTCGGCTCATTGCTCTGTGTTTATATTGCACTGTGTCGGTTCATTGCTCTGTGTTTATATTGCACTGTGTCGTTTCATTGCTCTGTGTTTATATTGCACTGTGTCAGTTCATTGCTCTGTGTTTATATTGCACTGTGTCAGTTCATTACTCTGTGTTTATATTGTACTGTGTCAGTTCGTAACTCTGTGTTTATATTGTACTGTGTCAGTTCATTACTCTGTGTTTATATTATAGTGTGTCAGTTCATTACTCTGGGTTTATATTGTGCTGTGTCAGTTCATTACTCTGTGTTTATATTGTACTGTGTCAGTTCATTACTCTGTGATTATATTGCACTGTGTCAGTCCATTACTCTGTGTTGATATTGCACTGTGTCAGTTCATGACTGTGTTTATATTGTACTGTGTCAGTTCATTGCTCTGTGTTTATATTGCACTGTGTCAATGCATTACTCTGTGTTTATATTGTACTGTGTCAGTTCATTACTCTGTGTTTATATTGTACTGTGTAAGTTCATTACTCTGTGTTTATATTATAGTGTGTCAGTTCATTACTCTGTTTTTATATTGTACAGTGTCAATTCATTACTCTCTGTTTATATTGTATTGTGTCAGTTCATTAACCTGTGTTTATATTGTACTGAGTCGGTTCATTGCTCTGTGTTTATATTGCACTGTGTCAGTTCATGTCTCTAAGTTTATACTGCACTGTGTCAGTTCATTGCTCTGTGTTTATATTGTACTGTGTCAATTCATTACTCTGTGTTTATATTGTACTGTGTCATTTCATTACTCTGTTTACGTTTTGCGTCAGTTCATTACTCTGTGTTTATAATGTACTGTGTCTCTTCACTACTCTCTTTATATTGTGCTGTGTCAGGTAATTACTCTGTGTTTATGTTGTACTCTGCAGTTCATTACTTTGTGTTTATATTGTACTGTGTCAGTTCATTACTCTATGCTTGCATTGTACTGTGTCAGTTCATCACTGTCTGTTTATATTGCACTGTGTCAGTTCATTTCTCTGTTTTTATATTGTCTTCTTCAGTTCGTTACTCTGTGTTTATATCGTAATGTGTCAGTTCATTACTTTGTGTTGATATTGTGCTATGTCACGTAATTACTCTGTGTTTATGTTGTACTGTGTCAGTTCATTACTCTGTGTTTATAATGTACTGTGTCGCTTCATTGCTCTGTGTTTATATTGCACTGTGTCAGTTCATTTCTCTGTGTTTATACTGTAGTGTGTCGCTTCATTACTCTTTGTTTATATTGCACTGTGTCGGTTCATTGCTCTGTGTTTAAATTGCACTGTTTCAGTTCATCACTCTGTGTTTATATTGTGCTGTGTCGGATCATTGCTCTGTGTTTATATTGTACTGTGTCAGTTCATTACTCTGTGTTTATATTATAGTGTGTCAGTTCATTACTGTGTGTTTGTATTGCATTGTGTCAGTTCATTACTCAGTGTTTATATTGTACTGTGTCAGTTCTTTACTCTGTTTATATTGCAGTGTGTCAGTTCATTACTCTATGTTTATATTGTACTGTGTCAGTTCATTACTTTTTGTTTCTATTGTACTGTGTCAGTTATTTGCTCTGTGTATATATTGTATTGTGTCAGCTCATTACTCTGTTTTTATATTGTACTGTGTCAATTCATTTTTCTGTGTTTATATTGTACTGTGTCAGTTCTTTACTCTGTGTTTATATTGTACTGTGACTTTTCATGACTCTGTGTTTATATTGTACTAAGTCAGTTCATTGCTCTGTGTTTATATTGCACTGTGTCAGTTCATTTCTCTGTGTTTATATTGTACTGTGTCAGTTTATTTCTCTGTGTTTATATTACAGTGTGTCTGTTCATTACTCTGTGTTTATATTGTACTGTGTCAGTTCATTACTCTTTGTTCATATTATAGTGTGTCAGTTCATTACACTGTGTTTATATTGTACTGTGACAGTTCATTGCTCTATGTTTATATTGCACTGTGTCAGTTCATTGCTCTGCGTTTATATTGTACTGTGTCAGTTCATTACTTTGTGTTGATATTGTGCTGTGTCACGTCATTACCCTGTGTTTATATTATAGTGTGTCCGTTCATTACTCTGTGTTTATATTGCACTGTGTCAGTTCATTTCTCTGTGTTTATATTATATTGTGTCCGTTCATAACTCGGTGTTTATATTGTACTGTGTCAGTTCATTAATCTGTGTTTATATTATAGTGTGTCAGTTCATTACTCTGTGTTTATATTGCACTGTGTCAGTTCATTTCTCTGTGTTTATATTATATTGTGTCCGTTCATAACTCGGTTTTTATATTGTACTGTGTCAGTTCATTACTCTGTGTTTATATTATAGTGTGTCAGTTCATTACTTTTTGTTTCTATTGTACTGTGTCAGATCATTGCTTAATGTATATATTGTTTTGTGTCAGTTCATTACTTTGTGTTTATATTGCACTGTGTCAGTTCATTACTCTGTGTTTATATTGCACTGTGTCAGTTCATTACTCTGTGTTTATATTATAGTCTGTCAGTTCAGAACTCGGTGTTTATTTTGTACTGTGTCAGTTCATTACTCTGTGTTTATATTATAGTGTGTCAGTTCATTACTCTGTGTTTATGTTGTACTGTGTCAGTTCATTACTCTGTGTTTATATTATAGTGTGTCAGTTCTTTACTCTGTGTTTATATTGTACTGTGTCAGTTCATTACTCTGTGTTTATATTGCACTGAGTCAGTTCAGACTGTGTTTGTATTGTATTGTGTCAGTTCATTGCTCTGTGTTTATATTGTACTGTGTCAGTTCATTACTCTGTGTTTATATTGTGCTGTGTCAGTTCATTACTTTTTGTTTCTATTGTACTGTGTCAGTTCATTGCTTAATGTATATATTGTATTGTGTCAGTTCATTACTCTGTGTTTATATTGTACTGTGTCAGTTCATTACTTTGTGTTTATATTGCACTGTGTCAGTTCATTACTCTGTGTTTATATTGCACTGTGTCAGTTCATTACCCTGTGTTTTTATTGTACTGTGTCAGTTCATTACTCTGTGTTTATATTGCACTGTGTCACTTCTTTACTCTGTGTATATATTGCACTGTGTCAGTTCATTGCTCTGTGTTTATATTGTACTGTGTCAGTTCATTACTCCATGTTTATATAGCACTGTGTCAGTTCATGACTCCTTGTTTATATTGTACTGTGTCAGTTCATTGCTCTGTGTTTATATTGTACTGTGTCAGTTCATTACTTTTTGTTTCTATTGTACTGTCAGTTCTTTGCTCTGTGCATATATTGTATTGTGTCAGCTCATTACTCTGTGTTTTTATTGCACTGTGTCAGTTCATTCCTCTGTGTTTATATTGTACTGTGTCATTTCATTACTCTGTTTATGTTTTGCGTCAGTTCATTACTCTGTGTTTATAATGTACTGTGTCTCTTCACTACTCTCTTTATATTGTGCTGTGTCAGGTAATTACTCTGTGTTTATGTTGTACTCTGCAGTTCATTACTTTGTGTTTATATTGTACTGTGTCAGTTCATTACTCTATGCTTGCATTGTACTGTGTCAGTTCATCACTGTCTGTTTATATTGCACTGTGTCAGTTCATTTCTCTGTTTTTATATTGTCTTCTTCAGTTCGTTACTCTGTGTTTATATCGTAATGTGTCAGTTCATTACTTTGTGTTGATATTGTGCTATGTCACGTAATTACTCTGTGTTTATGTTGTACTGTGTCAGTTCATTACTCTGTGTTTATAATGTACTGTGTCGCTTCATTGCTCTGTGTTTATATTGCACTGTGTCAGTTCATTTCTCTGTGTTTATACTGTAGTGTGTCGCTTCATTACTCTTTGTTTATATTGCACTGTGTCGGTTCATTGCTCTGTGTTTAAATTGCACTGTTTCAGTTCATCACTCTGTGTTTATATTGTGCTGTGTCGGATCATTGCTCTGTGTTTATATTGCACTGTGTCAGTTCATTACTCTGTGTTTATATTATAGTGTGTCAGTTCATTACTGTGTGTTTGTATTGCATTGTGTCAGTTCATTACTCAGTGTTTATATTGTACTGTGTCAGTTCTTTACTCTGTTTATATTGCAGTGTGTCAGTTCATTACTCTATGTTTATATTGTACTGTGTCAGTTCATTACTTTTTGTTTCTATTGTACTGTGTCAGTTATTTGCTCTGTGTATATATTGTATTGTGTCAGCTCATTACTCTGTTTTTATATTGTACTGTGTCAATTCATTTTTCTGTGTTTATATTGTACTGTGTCAGTTCTTTACTCTGTGTTTATATTGTACTGTGACTTTTCATGACTCTGTGTTTATATTGTACTAAGTCAGTTCATTGCTCTGTGTTTATATTGCACTGTGTCAGTTCATTTCTCTGTGTTTATATTGTACTGTGTCAGTTTATTTCTCTGTGTTTATATTACAGTGTGTCTGTTCATTACTCTGTGTTTATATTGTACTGTGTCAGTTCATTACTCTTTGTTCATATTATAGTGTGTCAGTTCATTACACTGTGTTTATATTGTACTGTGACAGTTCATTGCTCTATGTTTATATTGCACTGTGTCAGTTCATTGCTCTGCGTTTATATTGTACTGTGTCAGTTCATTACTCTGTGTTTATATTGCACTGTGTCAATTCATTACTCTGTGTTTATATTGTACGGTGTCAGTTCATTACTCTGTGTTTATATTGCACTGAGTCAGTTCAGACTGTGTTTATATTGTATTGTGTCAGTTCATTGCTCTGTGTTTATATTGCAAAATGTCAGTTCATTACCCTGTGTTTATATTGTACTGTGTCAATTCATTACTCTGTGTTTATATTGCACTGTGTCACTTCTTTACTCTGTGTTTATATTGCACTGTGTCAGTTCATTGCTCTGTGTTTATATTGTACTATGTCAGTTTATTTATAGTGTCTATTGTACTGTGTCAGTTCATTACTCTGTTTTTATATTGTACTGTGTCAATTCATTAATTTTTGTTTCTATTGTACTGTAAGTTCATTGCTCTGTGTATATATTGTATTGTGTCAATTCATTACTCTGTGTTTCTATTGCACTGTGTCAGTTCATTACTCTGTATTTATATTGTCCTTTGTCATTTCATTGCTCTGTTTACGTTGTGTGTCAGTTCATTACTCTGTGCTTATATTGTACTGTGTCTCTTCACTCCTCTCTTTATATTGTGCTGTGTCAGTTAATTCCTCTGTGTTTATGTTGTACTCTGCAAATCATTACTTTGTGTTTATATTTTACTGTGTCAGTTCATTGCTCTTTGTTTATATTGCACTGTGTCAGTTCATTGCTCTGCGTTTATATTGTGCTGTGTCAGTTCACTACTCTGTGTTTATATTGTACTCTGTCAATTCATTACTCTGTGTTTATATTGCACTGTGTCAGTTCATTGCTCTGTGTTTATATTGTACTGTGTCAGTTCATTACTCTGTGTTTATATTGTACTGTGGCAGTTCATTTCTCTGACTTTATATTGTACTACCTCAGTTCATTTTT
Source organism: Carcharodon carcharias (assembly GCF_017639515.1). NCBI lineage: Eukaryota > Metazoa > Chordata > Chondrichthyes > Lamniformes > Lamnidae > Carcharodon > Carcharodon carcharias. Next base: position 23,480,570 of record NC_054471.1, read on the forward strand.
TTTGTTTCTATTCTACTGTGTCAGTTCTTTGCTCTGTATTTATATTGTACTGAGTCATTTCATTACTCTTTGTTTATATTGTACTATGTCAGTTCATTACTTTTTGTTTCTATTGTACTGTCAGTTCATTGCTCTGTGTATATATTGTATTGTGTCAGTTCATTACTCTGTGTCTCTATTGCACTGTGTCATTTCATTACTCTGTGTTTATATTGTACTGCGTCTCTTCACTACTCTCTTTATATTTTGCTGTGTCAGTTAATTACTCTATGTTTATGTTGTGCTCTGCAGTTCATTACTTTGTGTTCATATTGTACTGTGTCATTTCATTACTCTATGCTTACATTGTAGTGTGTCAGTTCATTACTCTGTGTTTATATTGCACTGTGTCAGTTCATTACTCTGTGTTTATATTGCACTGAGTCAGTTCAGACTGTGTTTATATTGTATTGTGTCAGTTCATTGCTCTGTGTTTATATTGTACTGTGTCAGATCATTACTCTGTGTTTATATTGTGCTGTGTCAATTCATTACTCTGTGTTTATATTGCACTGTGTCACTTCTTTAATCTGTGTTTATATTGCACTGTGTCAGTTCATTGCTCTGTGTTTATATTGTACTGTGTCAGTTCATTACTCTCTGTTTATATTGCACTGTGTCAGTTCATGACTCTGTGTTTATATTGTAATATGTCAGTTCATTCCTCTGTGTTTATATTGTACTATGTCAGTTCATTTATAGTTTCTATTGTACTGTGTCAGTTCATTACTCTGTTTTTATATTGTACTGTGTCAATTCATTAATTTTTGTTTCTATTGTACTGTAAGTTCATTGCTCTGTGTATATATTGTATTTTGTCAGTTCATTACTCTGTGTTTCTATTGCACTGTGTCAGTTCATTACTCTGTATTTATATTGTCCTTTGTCATTTCATTACTCTGTTTACGTTGTGTGTCAGTTCATTACTCTGTGCTTATATTGTACTGTGTCTCTTCACTCCTCTCTTTATATTGTGCTATGTCAGGTAATTCCTCTGTGTTTATGTTGTACTCTGCAAATCATTACTTTGTGTTTTTATTGTACTGTGTCAGTTCATTGCTCTTTGTTTATATTGCACGGTGTCATTTCATTGCTCTGCGTTTATATTGTAGTTTGTCAATTCATTACTCTGTGTTTATATTGCACTGTGTCAGTTCATTGCTCTGTGTTTATATTGTACTGTGTCAGTTCATTACTCTGTGTTTATATTGTACTGTGGCAATTCATTAATCTGACTTAATATTGTACTACGTCAGTTCATTTTTTTTGTTTCTATTCTAATGTGTCAGTTCATTGCTCTGTATTTATATTGTACTGTGTCAGTTCATTACTCTTTGTTTATATTGTACTATGTCAGTTCATTACTTTTTGTTTCTATTGTACTGTCAGTTCATTGCTCTGTGTTTATATTGTACTGTGTCAGTTCATTACTCTGTGTTTATATTGTACTGTGGCAGTTCATTACTCTGACTTTATATTGTACTACGTCTGTTCATTTTTTTTGTTTCTATTCTACTGTGTCAGTTCATTGCTCTGTATTTATATTGCACTGTGTCAGTTCATTACTCTGTGTTTATATTGTACTGCGTCTCTTCACTACTCTCTTTATATTTTGCTGTGTCAGGTAATTACTCTGTGTTTATGTTGTGCTCTGCTGTTCATTACTTTGTGTTTATATTGTACTGTGTCATTTCATTACTCTATTCTTACATTGTAGTGTGTCAGTTCATTACTCTGTGTTTATATTGCACTGTGTCAGTTCATTACTCTGTGTTTATATTGTATTCTGCAGTTCATTACTCTGTGTTTATATCGTACTGCGTCCGTTCATTACTTTGTGTTGATATTGTGCTGTGTCAGTTAATTACCCTGTGTTAATGTTGTACTCTGCAGTTCATTACTTTGTGTTTATATTGTACTGTGTCAGTTCATTAGTCTGTGAATATATTGTACTGTGACTGTTCATTACTCTGTGTTAATATTATACTGTGTCAGTTCATTAGTCTGTGTCTAGATTGTACTGTGTCAGTTCATTACTTTGTGTTTCTATTGCACTGTGTCAGTTCATTAATCTGTGTTTATACTGTACTGTGCCATTTCATTACTCTGTGTTTCTATTGCACTGTGTCTGTTCATTACTCTGTGTTTATATTGTACTGTGTCAGTCCATCACTCTGTGTTTATTTTACACTGTGTCATTTCATTATTCTGTGTTTATATTGTACTGTCTCAGTTAATTACATTGTGTGCCTATTGTACAGTTTTAGTTCATTACTCTGTTTGTATTGGTCTGTGTCAATTCATGACTGAGTTGATATTGTACTGTGTCAATTGATTACTCTGAGTGTGTATGTTGTGCTGTGTCAGTTCTTTGCTCTTTGTTCATATTGCAATGTGTCTGTTTGTTGATCTATGTTATTACTGCACTATGTCAGTTCATCAGTCTGTCCTAAGATTATGCTGTGTCAGTTCATTAATCTCTGTTCAAATTGTACTGTGTCGTTTCATTACTCTGTGTTTATATTGTACTGTGTCAGTTCATTACTCTGTGTTTATATTGTACTGTGTCAGTTCATTACTCTGTTATTATATTGTACTGTGTCAATTCATTACTCTGTGTTTATATTGCACTGTGTCAGTTCATTACTCTGTGTTTATATTGCACTGAGTCAGTTCAGACTGTGTTTATATTGTATTGTGTCAGTTCATTGCTCTGTGTTTATATTGTGCTGTGTCAGTTCATTACTTTTTGTTTCTATTGTACTATGTCAGTTCATTGCTCTGTGCATATATTGTATTGTGTCAGCTCATTACTCTGTTTTTATATTGTACTGTGTCAGTTCATTTCTCTGTGCATATATTGTATTGTGTCAGCTCATTACTCTGTTTTTATATTGTACTGTGTCAGTTCATTGCTCTGTGCATATATTGTATTGTGCCAGCTCATTACTCTGTGTTTATATTGTACTGTGTCAGTTCATTACTATGTTTTTATAGTGTACTGTGTCAATTCATTTCTCTGTGTTTATATTGCCCTGTGTCAGTTCATGACTCTGTGTATATATTGTACTATGTCAGTTTATTACACTGTGTTTCTATTGTATTGTGTCAGTTCATTGCTCTGTGTTTATATAGTACTGTCTCATTTCATTACTCTACGCTTACATTGTAGTGTGTCAGTTCATTACTCAGTGTTTATATCGTACTGTGTCAGTTCATTACTCTTTGTTTATATTGTGCTGTGTCAGTTCATGAGTCTGTGTTTATATTGTACTGTGTCAATTCATTACTCTGTGTTTATATTGCACTGTGTCAGTTCATTACTCTGTGTTTCTATTGCACTGTGTCAGTTCATTAATCTGTGTTTATATTGTACTGTGTCAGTTGATTACTCTGTGTTTCTATTGCACTGTGTCAGTTCATTACTCTGTGTTTATATTTTACTGTGTCAGTTCATTACTCTGTCTTTATATTATAGTCTGTCAGTTCATTACTCTGTGTTTATATTGTGCTGTGTCAGTTCATGACTCTATGTTTATATTATACTGTGTCTGTTCATTGATCTGTGTTTATATTGTACTGTGTCAGTTCATTACTCTGTGTCTATATTGTACTGTGTCAGTTCATTACTCTTTGTTTATATTGTACTGTGTCAGTTCATGAATCTGTGTTTATATTGTACTGTGTCAATTCATTTCTCTGTGTGTATATTGTACTGTGTCAATTCATTTCTCTGTGTGTTTATTGTACTGTGTCAGTTCATTACTCTGTGTTGATATTGTACTGTGTCAATTCATTACTCTGTGTTTATATTGTATTGTGTCAGTTCATTACTCTGTGTTTATATTGCACTGTGTCAGTTCATTACTCTGTGTTTATATTGCACTGATTCAGTTCAGACTGTGTTTATATTATATTGTGTCAGTTCATTGCTCTGTGTTTATATTGTACTATGTCAGTTCATTTATAGTTTCTATTGTACTGTGTCAGTTCATTGCTCTGTGTTTATATTGTACTGTGTCAGTTCATTACGCTATGTTTATATTGTACTATGTCAGTGCATTACTTTTTGTTTCTATTGTACAGTCAGTTCATTGCTCTGTGTATATATTGTATTGTGTCATCTCATTACTCTGTGTTTCTAATGCACTGTGTCAGTTCATTACTCTGTGTTTATATTGTACTGTGTCATTTCATTACTCTGTTTACGTTGTGTCAGTTCATTACTCTGTGTTTATATTGCACTGTGTCAGTTCATTACTCTGTGTTTATATTGTCCTCTGCAGTTCATTACTCTGTTTTTATATCGTATTGTGTCAGTTCATTACTTTGTGTTGATATTGTGCTGTGTCACGTAATTACCATGTGTTTATGTTGTACTGTGTCAGTTCATTACTCTGTGTTTATATTGTACTGTGTCGGTTCATTGCTCTGTGTTTATATTGCACTGTGTCGGTTCATTGCTCTGTGTTTATATTGCACTGTGTCAGTTCATTAATCTGTGTTTATATTATAGTGTGTCAGTTCATTACTGTGTGTTTATATTGCACTGTGTCAGATCATTACTCTGTGTTTATATTGTCCTCTGCAGTTCATTACTCTGTGTTTATATCGTACTGTGTCAGTTCATTACTTTGTGTTGATATTGTGCTGTGTCACGTAATTACCCTGTGTTTATGTTGTACTGTGTCAGTTCATTACTCTGTGTTTATATTGTACTGTGTCTGTTCATTGCTCTGTGTTTATATTGCACTGTGTCGGATCATTGCTCGGTGTTTATATTGCACTGTGTCAGTTCATTAATCTGTGTTTATATTGCACTGTATCAGTTTTTACTCTGTGTTTACATTGTACTGTGCCAGTTCATTACTCTGTGTTTCTATTGCACTGTGTCAGTTCATTACTCTGTGTTTATAATGTACTGTGTCAGTTCATGACTCTGTGTTTATATTGTGCTGTGTCAGTTCATGACTCTATGTTTATATTGTACTGTGTCTGTTCATTACTCTGTGTCTATATTGTACTGTCTCAGTTCATTACTCTTTGTTTATATTGTACTGTGCCAGTTCATGAATCTGTGTTTATATTGTACTGCGTCAATTCATTTCTCTGTGTGTATATTGTACTGTGTCAGCTCATTACTCTGTGTTGATATTGTACTGTGTCAGTTCATTACTCTGTTTACATTGTGTGTCAGTTTATTACACTATGTTTACGTTGTAGTGTGTCAGTTCATTACTCTATGTTAATATTGTACTGTGTCATTTCTTTACTCTGTGTTTATATTGTACTGTGTCTCTTCACTACTCTGTTTATATTGTGCTGTGTCAGGTAATTACTATGTGTTTATGTTGTACTCTGCAGTTCATTACTTAGTGTTTATATTATACTGTGTCAGTTCTTTACTCTATGCTTACATTGTAGTGTGTCAGTTCATTCCTCTGTGTTTATATTGTACTGTGTCATTTCATTACTCTGTGTTTATATTGTACTGTGTCAGTCCATCAGTCTGTGTTTATTTTACACTGTGTCATTTCATTATTCTGTGTTTATATTGTACTGTCTCAGTTAATTACATTGTGAGTTCATTGCTCTTTGTTCATATTGCAATGTGTCTGTTAATTGATCTATGTTATTACTGCACTGTGTCAGTTCATCACTCTGTCTTAATATTATGCTGTGTCAGTACATTACTCTGTGTAAAGATTATGCTGTGTCTTTTCATTACTCTCTGTTCAAACTGTACTGTGTCGTTTCATTACTCTGTGTTTATATTGTACTTTGTCAGTTCATTACTCTGTGTTTACATTGTACTGTGTCAGTTTATTACTCTGTGTTTATATTGTACTGTGTCTCTTCACTACTCTGTGTTTATATTGTACTGTGTCAGTTTATTACTCTGTGTTTATATTGTACTGTGTCTCTTCACTACTCTGTGTTTATATTGTACTGTTTCAGTTTATTACTCTGTGTTTATATTGTACTGTGTCTCTTCACTACTCTGTGTTTATATTGTGCTTTGTCAGTTTATTACTCTGTGTTCATATTGTACTGTGTCTCTTCATTACTCTGTGTTTATATTGTACTGTGTCAGTTCATGACTCTGTGTTCTTATTGTACTGTGTCAGTTCATTACTCTGTGTTTATATTGTACTGTGTCAGTTCATTACTCTGTGTTTATATTGCACTGTGTCAGTTCATTACTCTGTGTTTATATTGTACTTTTTCAGTTCATTACTCTGTGTTTATATTGTACTGTGTCATTTCATTACTCTGTGTTTATATTGTACTGTGTCTCTTCACTACTGTGTTTATATTGTACTGTGTCAGTTTATTACTCTATGTTTATTTTGTACTGTGTCTCTTCACTACTCTGTGTTTTTATTGTACTGTCAGTACATTACTCTGTGTTTATATTGTACAGTGCCAGTCCATCACTCTGTGTTTATTTTACACTGTGCCATTTCATTATTCTGTGTTTATATTGTACTGTATCAATTAATTACATTGTGTGCCTATTGTACAGTTTTAGTTCATTACTCTTTTTATATTGGTCTGTGTCAATTCATTACTGAGTTGATATTGTACTGTGTCAGTTGATTACTATGTGTGTATGTTGTGCTGTGTCAGTTCATTTCTCTTTGTTCATATTGCAATGTGTCTGTTAATTGATCTATGTTATAACTGCACTGTGTCAGTTCATTACTCCGTCTTAATATTATGCTGGTTCAGTTCATGACTCTTTGTTTTTATTGTACTGTGTCAGTTCATTACTCTGTGTTTAAATTGTACTGTGTCGGTTCATTACTCTGTGTTTATATTGTACTGTGTCAGTTCATTGCTCTGTGTTTATATTGCACTGTTTCAGTTCATTGCTCTTTGTTTATATTGCACTGTGTCAGTTCATTAATTTTTGTTTCTATTCTACTGTAAGTTCATTGCTCTGTGTATATATTTTATTGTGTCAGTTCATTACTCTGTGTTTCTAGTGCACTGTGTCATTTCATTACTCTGTGTTTATATTGTCCTTTGTCATTTCATTACTCTGTTTACGTTGTGTGTCAGTTCATTACTCTGTGTTTATATTGTACTCTGTCTCTTCACTACTCTCTTTATATTGTGCTGTGTCAGGTAATTACTCTTTGTTTATGTTGTACTCTGCAGATCATTACTTTGTGTTTATATTGTACTGTGTCAGTTCATTGCTCTTTGTTTATATTGCACTGTGTCAGTTCATTGCTCTGCGTTTATATTGTACTGTGTCAGTTCATTACTCTGTGTTTATATTGTACTCTGTCAATTCATTACTCTGTGCTTATATTGTACTGTGTCTCTTCACTCCTCTCTTTATATTGTGCTGTGTCAGGTAATTACTCTGTGTTTATGTTGTCCTCTGCAGTTCATTACTCTATGTTTATATTGCACTGTGTCAGTTCATTACTCTATGTTTATATTGTACCTTGTCAGTTCATTGCTCTGTGTTTATATTGTACTGTGTCAGTTCATTACTCTGTGTTTATATTGTACTGTGTCTCTTCACTACTCTGTGTTTATATTGTACTGTTTCAGTTTATTACTCTGTGTTTATATTGTACTGTGTCTCTTCACTACTCTGTGTTTATATTGTGCTTTGTCAGTTTATTACCCTGTGTTCATATTGTACTGTGTCTCTTCATTACTCTGTGTTTATATTGTACTGTGTCAGTTCATGACTCTGTGTTCTTATTGTACTGTGTCAGTTCATTACTCTGTGTTTATATTGTACTGTGTCAGTTCATTACTCTGTGTTTATATTGCACTGTGTCAGTTCATTACTCTGTGTTTATATTGTACTTTTTCAGTTCATTACTCTGTGTTTATATTGTACTGTGTCATTTCATTACTCTGTGTTTATATTGTACTGTGTCTCTTCACTACTGTGTTTATATTGTACTGTGTCAGTTTATTACTCTATGTTTATTTTGTACTGTGTCTCTTCACTACTCTGTGTTTTTATTGTACTGTCAGTACATTACTCTGTGTTTATATTGTACAGTGCCAGTCCATCACTCTGTGTTTATTTTACACTGTGCCATTTCATTATTCTGTGTTTATATTGTACTGTATCAATTAATTACATTGTGTGCCTATTGTACAGTTTTAGTTCATTACTCTTTTTATATTGGTCTGTGTCAATTCATTACTGAGTTGATATTGTACTGTGTCAGTTGATTACTATGTGTGTATGTTGTGCTGTGTCAGTTCATTTCTCTTTGTTCATATTGCAATGTGTCTGTTAATTGATCTATGTTATTACTGCACTGTGTCAGTTCATTACTCCGTCTTAATATTATGCTGGTTCAGTTCATGACTCTTTGTTTTTATTGTACTGTGTCAGTTCATTACTCTGTGTTTAAATTGTACTGTGTCGGTTCATTACTCTGTGTTTATATTGTACTGTGTCAGTTCATTGCTCTGTGTTTATATTGCACTGTTTCAGTTCATTGCTCTTTGTTTATATTGCACTGTGTCAGTTCATTAATTTTTGTTTCTATTCTACTGTAAGTTCATTGCTCTGTGTATATATTTTATTGTGTCAGTTCATTACTCTGTGTTTCTAGTGCACTGTGTCATTTCATTACTCTGTGTTTATATTGTCCTTTGTCATTTCATTACTCTGTTTACGTTGTGTGTCAGTTCATTACCCTGTGTTTATATTGTACTCTGTCTCTTCACTACTCTCTTTATATTGTGCTGTGTCAGGTAATTACTCTTTGTTTATGTTGTACTCTGCAGATCATTACTTTGTGTTTATATTGTACTGTGTCAGTTCATTGCTCTTTGTTTATATTGCACTGTGTCAGTTCATTGCTCTGCGTTTATATTGTACTGTGTCAGTTCATTACTCTGTGTTTATATTGTACTCTGTCAATTCATTACTCTGTGCTTATATTGTACTGTGTCTCTTCACTCCTCTCTTTATATTGTGCTGTGTCAGGTAATTACTCTGTGTTTATGTTGTCCTCTGCAGTTCATTACTCTATGTTTATATTGCACTGTGTCAGTTCATTACTCTATGTTTATATTGTACCTTGTCAGTTCATTGCTCTGTGTTTATATTGTACTGTGTCAGTTCATTACTCTGTGTCTATATTATACTGTGTCAGTTCATTACTCTTTGTTTATATTGTACTGTGTCAGTTCATGACTCTGTGTTTATATTGTACTGTGTCAATTCATTTCTCTGTGTGTATATTGTACTGTGTCAGTTCATTACTCTGTGTTGATATTGTACTGTGTCATTCCATTACACTGTTTACATTGTGTGTCAGTTTATTACTCTACGTTTACGTTGTAGTTTGTCAGTTCATTACTCTGTGTTAATATTGTACTGTGTCGGTTCATTACTCTGTGTTTATATTGTACTGTGTCTCTTCACTACTCTGTTTATATTGTGCTGTGTTAGGTAATTACTCTGTGTTTATGTTGTGCTCTGCAGTTCATTGCTTAGTGTTTATATTATGCTGTGTCAGTTCATTACTCTATGCTTACATTGTAGTGTGTCAGTTCATTCCACTGTGTTTATATTGTACTGTGTCATTTCATTACTCTGTGTTTATATTGTACTTTGTCTCTTCACTACTGTGTTTATATTGTACTGTGTCAGTTTATTACTCTATGTTTATTTTGTACTGTGTCTCTTCACTACTCTGTGTTTTTATTGTACTGTCAGTACATTACTCTGTGTTTATATTGTACAGTGCCAGTCCATCACTCTGTGTTTATTTTACACTGTGCCATTTCATTATTCTGTGTTTATATTGTACTGTATCAATTAATTACATTGTGTGCTTATTGTACAGTTTTAGTTCATTACTTTGTTTATATTGGTCTGTGTCAATTCATGACTGAGTTGATATTGTACTGTGTCAGTTGATTACTCTGTTTGTATGTTGTGCTGTGTCAGTTCATTTCTCTTTGTTCATATTGCAATGTGTCTGTTAATTGATCTATGTTATTACTGCACTGTGTCAGTTCATTACTCCGTCTTAATATTATGCTGGTTCAGTTCATGACTCTGTGTTTTTATTGTACTGTGTCAGTTCATTACTCTGTGTTTAAATTGTACTGTGTCGGTTCATTACTCTGTGTTTATATTGTACTGTGTCAGTTCATTGCTCTGTGTTTATATTGCACTGTTCCAGTTCATTGCTCTTTGTTTATATTGCACTGTGTCAGTTCATTAATTTTTGTTTCTATTGTACTGTAAGTTCATTGCTCTGTGTATATATTTTATTGTGTCAGTTCATTACTCTGTGTTTCTATTGCACTGTGTCATTTCATTACTCTGTGTTTATATTGTCCTTTGTCATTTCATTACTCTGTTTACATTATGTGTCAGTTCATTACTCTGTGTTTATATTGTACTCTGTCTCTTCACTACTCTCTTTATATTGTGCTGTGTCAGGTAATTACTCTGTGTTTATGTTGTACTCTGCAGATCATTACTTTGTGTTTATATTGTACTGTGTCAGTTCATTGCTCTTTGTTTATATTGCACTGTGTCAGTTCATTGCTCTGCGTTTATATTGCACTGTGTCAGTTCATTGCTCTGCGTTTATATTGTACTGTGTCAGTTCATTAATCTGTGTTTATATTGTACTCTTTCAATTCATTACTCTGTGCTTATATTGTACTGTGTCTCTTCACTCCTCTCTTTATATTGTGCTGTGTCAGGTAATTACTCTGTGTTTATGTTGTACTCTGCAGTTCATTACTCTGTGTTTATATTGTACCTTGTCAGTTCATTACTCTATGTTTATATTGTACCTTGTCAGTTCATTGCTCTGTGTTTATATTGTACTGGTCAGTTCATTACTCTGTGTCTATATTGTACTGTGTCAGTTCATTACTCTTTGTTTATATTGTACTGTGTCAGTTCATGACTCTGTGTTTATATTGTACTGTGTCAATTCATTTCTCTGTGTGTATATTGTACTGTGTCAGTTCATTACTCTGTGTTGATATTGAACTGTGTCAGTCCATTACACTGTTTACATTGTGTGTCAGTTTATTACTCTACGTTTACGTTGTAGTTTGTCAGTTCATTACTCTGTGTTTATATTGTACTGTGTCTCTTCACTACTCTGTTTATATTGTGCTGTGTCAGGTAATTACTCTGTGTTTATGTTGTGCTCTGCAGTTCATTGCTTAGTGTTTATATTATGCTGTGTCAGTTCATTACTCTATGCTTACATTGTAGTGTGTCAGTTCATTCCGCTGTGTTTATATTGTACTGTGTCATTTCATTACTCTGTGTTTATATTGTACTCTGCAGTTCATTACTCTGTGTTTATATTTTACTGTGTCAGTCCATCACTCTGTGTTTATTTTACACTGTTTCATTTCATTATTCTGTCTTTATATTGTACTGTCTCAGTTAATTACATTGTGTGACTATTGTACAGTTTTAGTTCATTACTCTTTTTATATTGGTTTGTGTCAATTCGTGACTGAGTTGATATTGTACTGTGTCAGTTGATTACTCTGTGTGTGTATGTTGTGCTGTGTCAGTTCATTGCTCTTTGTTCATATTACAATGTGTCTGTTAATTGATCTATGTTATTACTGCACTGTGTCAGTTCATCAGTCTGTCTTAATATTATGCTGTGGCAGTACATTACTCTGTGTTAAGATTATGCTGTGTCAGTTTATTACTCTCTGTTCAAATTGTACTGTGTCGTTTCATTATTCTGTGTTTATATTGTACTGTGTCAGTTCATTACTCTGTGTTTATATTGTACTGTGTCAGTTCATTACTCTGTGTTTATAATGTACTGTGTCAGTTTATTACTCTGTGTTTATATTGTACTGTGTCTCTTCACTACTGTGTTTATATTGTACTGTGTCATTTTATTACTCTATGTTTATTTTGTACTGTGTCTCTTCACTACTCTGTGTTTTTATTGTACTGTCAGTACATTACTCTGTGTTTATATTGTACAGTGCCAGTCCATCACTCTGTGTTTATTTTACACTGTGACATTTCATTATTCTGTGTTTATATTGTACTGTATCAATTAATTACCTTGTGTGCCTATTGTACCGTTTTAGTTCATTACTCTGCTTATATTGGTCTGTGTCAATTCATGACTGAGTTGATATTGTACTGTGTCAGTTGATTACTCTGTGTGTATGTTGTGCTGTGTCAGTTCATTTCTCTTTGTTCATATTGCAATGTGTCTGTTAATTGATCTATGTTATTACTGCACTGTGTCAGTTCATCAGTCCGTCTTAAGATTATGCTGTGTCAGTTCATTACTCTGTGTTTTTATTGTACTGTGTCAGTTCATTACTCTGTGTTTAAATTGTACTGTGTCGGTTCATTACTCTGTGTTTATATTGTACTGTGTCAGTTCATTGCTCTGTGTTTATATTGCACTGTTTCAGTTCATTGCTGTTTGTTTATATTGCACTGTGTCAGTTCATTAATTTTTGTTTCTATTGTACTGTAAGTTCATTGCTCTGTGTATATATTGTATTGTGTCAGTTCATTACTCTGTGTTTCTATTGCACTGTGTCATTTCATTACTCTGTGTTTATATTGTTCTTTGTCATTTCATTACTCTGTTTACATTGTGTGTCAGTTCATTACTCTGTGTTTATATTGTACTGTGTCTCTTCACTACTCTCTTTATACTGTGCTGTGTCATGTAATTACTCTGTGTTTATGTTGTACTCTGCAGATCATTACTTTGTGTTTATATTGTACTGTGTCAGTTCATTACTCTGTGTCTATATTGTACTGTGTCAGTTCATTACTCTTTGTTTATATTGTACTGTGTCAGTTCATGAATCTGTGTTTATATTGTACTGTGTCAATTCATTTCTCTGTGTGTATATTGTACTGTGTCAATTCATTTCTCTGTGTGTTTATTGTACTGTGTCAGTTCATTACTCTGTGTTGATATTGTACTGTGTCAATTCATTACTCTGTGTTTATATTGTACTGTGTCAGTTCATTACTCTGTGTTTATATTGCACTGTGTCAGTTCATTACTCTGTGTTTATATTGCACTGATTCAGTTCAGACTGTGTTTATATTATATTGTGTCAGTTCATTGCTCTGTGTTTATATTGTACTATGTCAGTTCATTTATAGTTTCTATTGTACTGTGTCAGTTCATTGCTCTGTGTTTATATTGTACTGTGTCAGTTCATTACGCTATGTTTATATTGTACTATGTCAGTGCATTACTTTTTGTTTCTATTGTACAGTCAGTTCATTGCTCTGTGTATATATTGTATTGTGTCATCTCATTACTCTGTGTTTCTATTGCACTGTGTCAGTTCATTACTCTGTGTTTATATTGTACTGTGTCATTTCATTACTCTGTTTACGTTGTGTCAGTTCATTACTCTGTGTTTATATTGCACTGTGTCAGTTCATTACTCTGTGTTTATATTGTCCTCTGCAGTTCATTACTCTGTTTTTATATCGTATTGTGTCAGTTCATTACTTTGTGTTGATATTGTGCTGTGTCGAACGTTTATCGTACTGTGTCAGTTCATTACTTTGTGTTGATATTGTACTGTGTCACGTAATTACCCTGTGTTTATGTTGTACTGTGTCAGTTCATTACTCTGTGTTTATATTGTACTGTGTCTGTTCATTGCTCTGTGTTTATATTGCACTGTGTCGGATCATTGCTCGGTGTTTATATTGCACTGTGTCAGTTCATTAATCTGTGTTTATATTGCACTGTATCAGTTTTTACTCTGTGTTTACATTGTACTGTGCCAGTTCATTACTCTGTGTTTCTATTGCACTGTGTCAGTTCATTACTCTGTGTTTATAATGTACTGTGTCAGTTCATGACTCTGTGTTTATATTGTGCTGTGTCAGTTCATGACTCTATGTTTATATTGTACTGTGTCTGTTCATTACTCTGTGTCTATATTGTACTGTCTCAGTTCATTACTCTTTGTTTATATTGTACTGTGCCAGTTCATGAATCTGTGTTTATATTGTACTGCGTCAATTCATTTCTCTGTGTGTATATTGTACTGTGTCAGCTCATTACTCTGTGTTGATATTGTACTGTGTCAGTTCATTACTCTGTTTACATTGTGTGTCAGTTTATTACACTATGTTTACGTTGTAGTGTGTCAGTTCATTACTCTATGTTAATATTGTACTGTGTCATTTCTTTACTCTGCGTTTATATTGTACTGTGTCTCTTCACTACTCTGTTTATATTGTGCTGTGTCAGGTAATTACTATGTGTTTATGTTGTACTCTGCAGTTCATTACTTAGTGTTTATATTATACTGTGTCAGTTCTTTACTCTATGCTTACATTGTAGTGTGTCAGTTCATTCCTCTGTGTTTATATTGTACTGTGTCATTTCATTACTCTGTGTTTATATTGTACTGTGTCAGTCCATCACTCTGTGTTTATTTTACACTGTGTCATTTCATTATTCTGTGTTTATATTGTACTGTCTCAGCTAATTACATTGTGAGTTCATTGCTCTTTGTTCATATTGCAATGTGTCTGTTAATTGATCTATGTTATTACTGCACTGTGTCAGTTCATCACTCTGTCTTAATATTATGCTGTGTCAGTACATTACTCTGTGTAAAGATTATGCTGTGTCTTTTCATTACTCTCTGTTCAAACTGTACTGTGTCGTTTCATTACTCTGTGTTTATATTGTACTTTGTCAGTTCATTACTCTGTGTTTACATTGTACTGTGTCAGTTTATTACTCTGTGTTTATATTGTACTGTGTCTCTTCACTACTCTGTGTTTATATTGTACTGTGTCAGTTTATTACTCTGTGTTTATATTGTACTGTGTCTCTTCACTACTCTGTGTTTATATTGTACTGTTTCAGTTTATTACTCTGTGTTTATATTGTACTGTGTCTCTTCACTACTCTGTGTTTATATTGTGCTTTGTCAGTTTATTACTCTGTGTTCATATTGTACTGTGTCTCTTCATTACTCTGTGTTTATATTGTACTGTGTCAGTTCATGACTCTGTGTTCTTATTGTACTGTGTCAGTTCATTACTCTGTGTTTATATTGTACTGTGTCAGTTCATTACTCTGTGTTTATATTGCACTGTGTCAGTTCATTACTCTGTGTTTATATTGTACTTTTTCAGTTCATTACTCTGTGTTTATATTGTACTGTGTCATTTCATTACTCTGTGTTTATATTGTACTGTGTCTCTTCACTACTGTGTTTATATTGTACTGTGTCAGTTTATTACTCTATGTTTATTTTGTACTGTGTCTCTTCACTACTCTGTGTTTTTATTGTACTGTCAGTACATTACTCTGTGTTTATATTGTACAGTGCCAGTCCATCACTCTGTGTTTATTTTACACTGTGCCATTTCATTATTCTGTGTTTATATTGTACTGTATCAATTAATTACATTGTGTGCCTATTGTACAGTTTTAGTTCATTACTCTTTTTATATTGGTCTGTGTCAATTCATTACTGAGTTGATATTGTACTGTGTCAGTTGATTACTATGTGTGTATGTTGTGCTGTGTCAGTTCATTTCTCTTTGTTCATATTGCAATGTGTCTGTTAATTGATCTATGTTATTACTGCACTGTGTCAGTTCATTACTCCGTCTTAATATTATGCTGGTTCAGTTCATGACTCTTTGTTTTTATTGTACTGTGTCAGTTCATTACTCTGTGTTTAAATTGTACTGTGTCGGTTCATTACTCTGTGTTTATATTGTACTGTGTCAGTTCATTGCTCTGTGTTTATATTGCACTGTTTCAGTTCATTGCTCTTTGTTTATATTGCACTGTGTCAGTTCATTAATTTTTGTTTCTATTCTACTGTAAGTTCATTGCTCTGTGTATATATTTTATTGTGTCAGTTCATTACTCTGTGTTTCTAGTGCACTGTGTCATTTCATTACTCTGTGTTTATATTGTCCTTTGTCATTTCATTACTCTGTTTACGTTGTGTGTCAGTTCATTACTCTGTGTTTATATTGTACTCTGTCTCTTCACTACTCTCTTTATATTGTGCTGTGTCAGGTAATTACTCTTTGTTTATGTTGTACTCTGCAGATCATTACTTTGTGTTTATATTGTACTGTGTCAGTTCATTGCTCTTTGTTTATATTGCACTGTGTCAGTTCATTGCTCTGCGTTTATATTGTACTGTGTCAGTTCATTACTCTGTGTTTATATTGTACTCTGTCAATTCATTACTCTGTGCTTATATTGTACTGTGTCTCTTCACTCCTCTCTTTATATTGTGCTGTGTCAGGTAATTACTCTGTGTTTATGTTGTCCTCTGCAGTTCATTACTCTATGTTTATATTGCACTGTGTCAGTTCATTACTCTATGTTTATATTGTACCTTGTCAGTTCATTGCTCTGTGTTTATATTGTACTGTGTCAGTTCATTACTCTGTGTCTATATTATACTGTGTCAGTTCATTACTCTTTGTTTATATTGTACTGTGTCAGTTCATGACTCTGTGTTTATATTGTACTGTGTCAATTCATTTCTCTGTGTGTATATTGTACTGTGTCAGTTCATTACTCTGTGTTGATATTGTACTGTGTCATTCCATTACACTGTTTACATTGTGTGTCAGTTTATTACTCTACGTTTACGTTGTAGTTTGTCAGTTCATTACTCTGTGTTAATATTGTACTGTGTCGGTTCATTACTCTGTGTTTATATTGTACTGTGTCTCTTCACTACTCTGTTTATATTGTGCTGTGTCAGGTAATTACTCTGTGTTTATGTTGTGCTCTGCAGTTCATTGCTTAGTGTTTATATTATGCTGTGTCAGTTCATTACTCTATGCTTACATTGTAGTGTGTCAGTTCATTCCACTGTGTTTATATTGTACTGTGTCATTTCATTACTCTGTGTTTATATTGTACTTTGTCTCTTCACTACTGTGTTTATATTGTACTGTGTCAGTTTATTACTCTATGTTTATTTTGTACTGTGTCTCTTCACTACTCTGTGTTTTTATTGTACTGTCAGTACATTACTCTGTGTTTATATTGTACAGTGCCAGTCCATCACTCTGTGTTTATTTTACACTGTGCCATTTCATTATTCTGTGTTTATATTGTACTGTATCAATTAATTACATTGTGTGCTTATTGTACAGTTTTAGTTCATTACTTTGTTTATATTGGTCTGTGTCAATTCATGACTGAGTTGATATTGTACTGTGTCAGTTGATTACTCTGTTTGTATGTTGTGCTGTGTCAGTTCATTTCTCTTTGTTCATATTGCAATGTGTCTGTTAATTGATCTATGTTATTACTGCACTGTGTCAGTTCATTACTCCGTCTTAATATTATGCTGGTTCAGTTCATGACTCTTTGTTTTTATTGTACTGTGTCAGTTCATTACTCTGTGTTTAAATTGTACTGTGTCGGTTCATTACTCTGTGTTTATATTGTACTGTGTCAGTTCATTGCTCTGTGTTTATATTGCACTGTTCCAGTTCATTGCTCTTTGTTTATATTGCACTGTGTCAGTTCATTAATTTTTGTTTCTATTGTACTGTAAGTTCATTGCTCTGTGTATATATTTTATTGTGTCAGTTCATTACTCTGTGTTTCTATTGCACTGTGTCATTTCATTACTCTGTGTTTATATTGTCCTTTGTCATTTCATTACTCTGTTTACATTATGTGTCAGTTCATTACTCTGTGTTTATATTGTACTCTGTCTCTTCACTACTCTCTTTATATTGTGCTGTGTCAGGTAATTACTCTGTGTTTATGTTGTACTCTGCAGATCATTACTTTGTGTTTATATTGTACTGTGTCAGTTCATTGCTCTTTGTTTATATTGCACTGTGTCAGTTCATTGCTCTGCGTTTATATTGCACTGTGTCAGTTCATTGCTCTGCGTTTATATTGTACTGTGTCAGTTCATTAATCTGTGTTTATATTGTACTCTTTCAATTCATTACTCTGTGCTTATATTGTACTGTGTCTCTTCACTCCTCTCTTTATATTGTGCTGTGTCAGGTAATTACTCTGTGTTTATGTTGTACTCTGCAGTTCATTACTCTGTGTTTATATTGTACCTTGTCAGTTCATTACTCTATGTTTATATTGTACCTTGTCAGTTCATTGCTCTGTGTTTATATTGTACTGGTCAGTTCATTACTCTGTGTCTAT
Organism: Carcharodon carcharias; assembly: GCF_017639515.1. Lineage (NCBI taxonomy): Eukaryota > Metazoa > Chordata > Chondrichthyes > Lamniformes > Lamnidae > Carcharodon > Carcharodon carcharias. The sequence goes on from NC_054471.1 coordinate 23,498,788, forward strand.
ATTGTACTGTGTCAGTTCATTACTCTTTGTTTATATTGTACTGTGTCAGTTCATGACTCTGTGTTTATATTGTACTGTGTCAATTCATTTCTCTGTGTGTATATTGTACTGTGTCAGTTCATTACTCTGTGTTGATATTGAACTGTGTCAGTCCATTACACTGTTTACATTGTGTGTCAGTTTATTACTCTACGTTTACGTTGTAGTTTGTCAGTTCATTACTCTGTGTTTATATTGTACTGTGTCTCTTCACTACTCTGTTTATATTGTGCTGTGTCAGGTAATTACTCTGTGTTTATGTTGTGCTCTGCAGTTCATTGCTTAGTGTTTATATTATGCTGTGTCAGTTCATTACTCTATGCTTACATTGTAGTGTGTCAGTTCATTCCGCTGTGTTTATATTGTACTGTGTCATTTCATTACTCTGTGTTTATATTGTACTCTGCAGTTCATTACTCTGTGTTTATATTTTACTGTGTCAGTCCATCACTCTGTGTTTATTTTACACTGTTTCATTTCATTATTCTGTCTTTATATTGTACTGTCTCAGTTAATTACATTGTGTGACTATTGTACAGTTTTAGTTCATTACTCTTTTTATATTGGTTTGTGTCAATTCGTGACTGAGTTGATATTGTACTGTGTCAGTTGATTACTCTGTGTGTGTATGTTGTGCTGTGTCAGTTCATTGCTCTTTGTTCATATTACAATGTGTCTGTTAATTGATCTATGTTATTACTGCACTGTGTCAGTTCATCAGTCTGTCTTAATATTATGCTGTGGCAGTACATTACTCTGTGTTAAGATTATGCTGTGTCAGTTTATTACTCTCTGTTCAAATTGTACTGTGTCGTTTCATTATTCTGTGTTTATATTGTACTGTGTCAGTTCATTACTCTGTGTTTATATTGTACTGTGTCAGTTCATTACTCTGTGTTTATAATGTACTGTGTCAGTTTATTACTCTGTGTTTATATTGTACTGTGTCTCTTCACTACTGTGTTTATATTGTACTGTGTCATTTTATTACTCTATGTTTATTTTGTACTGTGTCTCTTCACTACTCTGTGTTTTTATTGTACTGTCAGTACATTACTCTGTGTTTATATTGTACAGTGCCAGTCCATCACTCTGTGTTTATTTTACACTGTGACATTTCATTATTCTGTGTTTATATTGTACTGTATCAATTAATTACCTTGTGTGCCTATTGTACCGTTTTAGTTCATTACTCTGCTTATATTGGTCTGTGTCAATTCATGACTGAGTTGATATTGTACTGTGTCAGTTGATTACTCTGTGTGTATGTTGTGCTGTGTCAGTTCATTTCTCTTTGTTCATATTGCAATGTGTCTGTTAATTGATCTATGTTATTACTGCACTGTGTCAGTTCATCAGTCCGTCTTAAGATTATGCTGTGTCAGTTCATTACTCTGTGTTTTTATTGTACTGTGTCAGTTCATTACTCTGTGTTTAAATTGTACTGTGTCGGTTCATTACTCTGTGTTTATATTGTACTGTGTCAGTTCATTGCTCTGTGTTTATATTGCACTGTTTCAGTTCATTGCTGTTTGTTTATATTGCACTGTGTCAGTTCATTAATTTTTGTTTCTATTGTACTGTAAGTTCATTGCTCTGTGTATATATTGTATTGTGTCAGTTCATTACTCTGTGTTTCTATTGCACTGTGTCATTTCATTACTCTGTGTTTATATTGTTCTTTGTCATTTCATTACTCTGTTTACATTGTGTGTCAGTTCATTACTCTGTGTTTATATTGTACTGTGTCTCTTCACTACTCTCTTTATACTGTGCTGTGTCATGTAATTACTCTGTGTTTATGTTGTACTCTGCAGATCATTACTTTGTGTTTATATTGTACTGTGTCAGTTCATTACTCTGTGTCTATATTGTACTGTGTCAGTTCATTACTCTTTGTTTATATTGTACTGTGTCAGTTCATGAATCTGTGTTTATATTGTACTGTGTCAATTCATTTCTCTGTGTGTATATTGTACTGTGTCAATTCATTTCTCTGTGTGTTTATTGTACTGTGTCAGTTCATTACTCTGTGTTGATATTGTACTGTGTCAATTCATTACTCTGTGTTTATATTGTACTGTGTCAGTTCATTACTCTGTGTTTATATTGCACTGTGTCAGTTCATTACTCTGTGTTTATATTGCACTGATTCAGTTCAGACTGTGTTTATATTATATTGTGTCAGTTCATTGCTCTGTGTTTATATTGTACTATGTCAGTTCATTTATAGTTTCTATTGTACTGTGTCAGTTCATTGCTCTGTGTTTATATTGTACTGTGTCAGTTCATTACGCTATGTTTATATTGTACTATGTCAGTGCATTACTTTTTGTTTCTATTGTACAGTCAGTTCATTGCTCTGTGTATATATTGTATTGTGTCATCTCATTACTCTGTGTTTCTATTGCACTGTGTCAGTTCATTACTCTGTGTTTATATTGTACTGTGTCATTTCATTACTCTGTTTACGTTGTGTCAGTTCATTACTCTGTGTTTATATTGCACTGTGTCAGTTCATTACTCTGTGTTTATATTGTCCTCTGCAGTTCATTACTCTGTTTTTATATCGTATTGTGTCAGTTCATTACTTTGTGTTGATATTGTGCTGTGTCACGTAATTACCATGTGTTTATGTTGTACTGTGTCAGTTCATTACTCTGTGTTTATATTGTACTGTGTCGGTTCATTGCTCTGTGTTTATATTGCACTGTGTCGGTTCATTGCTCTGTGTTTATATTGCACTGTGTCAGTTCATTAATCTGTGTTTATATTATAGTGTGTCAGTTCATTACTGTGTGTTTATATTGCACTGTGTCAGATCATTACTCTGTGTTTATATTGTCCTCTGCAGTTCATTACTCTGTGTTTATATCGTACTGTGTCAGTTCATTACTTTGTGTTGATATTGTGCTGTGTCACGTAATTACCCTGTGTTTATGTTGTACTGTGTCAGTTCATTACTCTGTGTTTATATTGTACTGTGTCTGTTCATTGCTCTGTGTTTATATTGCACTGTGTCGGATCATTGCTCGGTGTTTATATTGCACTGTGTCAGTTCATTAATCTGTGTTTATATTGCACTGTATCAGTTTTTACTCTGTGTTTACATTGTACTGTGCCAGTTCATTACTCTGTGTTTCTATTGCACTGTGTCAGTTCATTACTCTGTGTTTATAATGTACTGTGTCAGTTCATGACTCTGTGTTTATATTGTGCTGTGTCAGTTCATGACTCTATGTTTATATTGTACTGTGTCTGTTCATTACTCTGTGTCTATATTGTACTGTCTCAGTTCATTACTCTTTGTTTATATTGTACTGTGCCAGTTCATGAATCTGTGTTTATATTGTACTGCGTCAATTCATTTCTCTGTGTGTATATTGTACTGTGTCAGCTCATTACTCTGTGTTGATATTGTACTGTGTCAGTTCATTACTCTGTTTACATTGTGTGTCAGTTTATTACACTATGTTTACGTTGTAGTGTGTCAGTTCATTACTCTATGTTAATATTGTACTGTGTCATTTCTTTACTCTGTGTTTATATTGTACTGTGTCTCTTCACTACTCTGTTTATATTGTGCTGTGTCAGGTAATTACTATGTGTTTATGTTGTACTCTGCAGTTCATTACTTAGTGTTTATATTATACTGTGTCAGTTCTTTACTCTATGCTTACATTGTAGTGTGTCAGTTCATTCCTCTGCGTTTATATTGTACTGTGTCAGTTCATTAATCTGTGTTTATATTGTACTCTTTCAATTCATTACTCTGTGCTTATATTGTACTGTGTCTCTTCACTCCTCTCTTTATATTGTGCTGTGTCAGGTAATTACTCTGTGTTTATGTTGTACTCTGCAGTTCATTACTCTGTGTTTATATTGTACCTTGTCAGTTCATTACTCTATGTTTATATTGTACCTTGTCAGTTCATTGCTCTGTGTTTATATTGTACTGGTCAGTTCATTACTCTGTGTCTATATTGTACTGTGTCAGTTCATTACTCTTTGTTTATATTGTACTGTGTCAGTTCATGACTCTGTGTTTATATTGTACTGTGTCAATTCATTTCTCTGTGTGTATATTGTACTGTGTCAGTTCATTACTCTGTGTTGATATTGAACTGTGTCAGTCCATTACACTGTTTACATTGTGTGTCAGTTTATTACTCTACGTTTACGTTGTAGTTTGTCAGTTCATTACTCTGTGTTTATATTGTACTGTGTCTCTTCACTACTCTGTTTATATTGTGCTGTGTCAGGTAATTACTCTGTGTTTATGTTGTGCTCTGCAGTTCATTGCTTAGTGTTTATATTATGCTGTGTCAGTTCATTACTCTATGCTTACATTGTAGTGTGTCAGTTCATTCCGCTGTGTTTATATTGTACTGTGTCATTTCATTACTCTGTGTTTATATTGTACTCTGCAGTTCATTACTCTGTGTTTATATTTTACTGTGTCAGTCCATCACTCTGTGTTTATTTTACACTGTTTCATTTCATTATTCTGTCTTTATATTGTACTGTCTCAGTTAATTACATTGTGTGACTATTGTACAGTTTTAGTTCATTACTCTTTTTATATTGGTTTGTGTCAATTCGTGACTGAGTTGATATTGTACTGTGTCAGTTGATTACTCTGTGTGTGTATGTTGTGCTGTGTCAGTTCATTGCTCTTTGTTCATATTACAATGTGTCTGTTAATTGATCTATGTTATTACTGCACTGTGTCAGTTCATCAGTCTGTCTTAATATTATGCTGTGGCAGTACATTACTCTGTGTTAAGATTATGCTGTGTCAGTTTATTACTCTCTGTTCAAATTGTACTGTGTCGTTTCATTATTCTGTGTTTATATTGTACTGTGTCAGTTCATTACTCTGTGTTTATATTGTACTGTGTCAGTTCATTACTCTGTGTTTATAATGTACTGTGTCAGTTTATTACTCTGTGTTTATATTGTACTGTGTCTCTTCACTACTGTGTTTATATTGTACTGTGTCATTTTATTACTCTATGTTTATTTTGTACTGTGTCTCTTCACTACTCTGTGTTTTTATTGTACTGTCAGTACATTACTCTGTGTTTATATTGTACAGTGCCAGTCCATCACTCTGTGTTTATTTTACACTGTGACATTTCATTATTCTGTGTTTATATTGTACTGTATCAATTAATTACCTTGTGTGCCTATTGTACCGTTTTAGTTCATTACTCTGCTTATATTGGTCTGTGTCAATTCATGACTGAGTTGATATTGTACTGTGTCAGTTGATTACTCTGTGTGTATGTTGTGCTGTGTCAGTTCATTTCTCTTTGTTCATATTGCAATGTGTCTGTTAATTGATCTATGTTATTACTGCACTGTGTCAGTTCATCAGTCCGTCTTAAGATTATGCTGTGTCAGTTCATTACTCTGTGTTTTTATTGTACTGTGTCAGTTCATTACTCTGTGTTTAAATTGTACTGTGTCGGTTCATTACTCTGTGTTTATATTGTACTGTGTCAGTTCATTGCTCTGTGTTTATATTGCACTGTTTCAGTTCATTGCTGTTTGTTTATATTGCACTGTGTCAGTTCATTAATTTTTGTTTCTATTGTACTGTAAGTTCATTGCTCTGTGTATATATTGTATTGTGTCAGTTCATTACTCTGTGTTTCTATTGCACTGTGTCATTTCATTACTCTGTGTTTATATTGTTCTTTGTCATTTCATTACTCTGTTTACATTGTGTGTCAGTTCATTACTCTGTGTTTATATTGTACTGTGTCTCTTCACTACTCTCTTTATACTGTGCTGTGTCATGTAATTACTCTGTGTTTATGTTGTACTCTGCAGATCATTACTTTGTGTTTATATTGTACTGTGTCAGTTCATTGCTCTGTGTTTATATTGTACTGTGTCAGTTCATTACTCTGTTTTTATATTGTACTTTGTCAGTTCATTACTTTGTGCTTATATTGTACTGTGTCTCTTCACTCCTCTCTTTATATTGTGCTGTGTCAGGTAATTACTCTGTGTTTATGTTGTACTCTGCAGTTCATTACTCTGTGTTTATATTGCACTGTGTCAGTTCATTACTCTGTGTTTACATTGTACTGTGCCAGTTCATTACTCTGTGTTTCTATTGCACTGTGTCAGTTTATTACTCTTTGTTTATATTGTGCTGTGTCAGTTCATGACTCTATGTTTATATTGTACCTTGTCAGTTCATTGCTCTGTGTTTATATTGTACTGTGTCAGTTCATTACTCTGTGTCTATATTGTACTGTGTCAGTTCATTGCTCTTTGTTTATATTGTACTGTGTCAGTTCATGACTCTGTTTACATTGTGTGTCAGTTTATTACTCTACGTTTACGTTGTAGTGTGTCAGTTCATTACTCTGTGTTAATATTGTACTGTGTCAGTTCATTACTCTGTGTTTATATTGTACTGTGTCGGTTCATTGCTCTGTGTTTATCTTGTACTGTGTCAGTTCATTACTCTGTTTATATTGTGCTGTGTCAGGTAATTACTCTGTGTTTATGTTGTGCTCTGCAGTTCATTACTTAGTGTTTATATTATGCTGTGACAGTTCATTACTCTATGCTTAGATTGTAGTGTGTCAGTTCATTCCTCTGTGTTTATATTGTACTGAGTCATTTCATTACTCTGTGTTTATATTGTACTCTGCAGTTCATTACTCTGTGTTTATATTGTACTGTGTCAGTCCATCACTCTGTGTTTATTTTACACTGTGTCATTTCATTATTCTGTGTTTATATTGTACTGTCTCAGTTAATTACATTGTTTGCCTATTGTACAATTTTAGTTCATTACTCTGTTTATATTGGTTTGTGTCAATTCGTGACTGAGTTGATATTGTACTGTGTCAGTTGATTACTCTGTGTGTGTATGTTGTGCTGTGTCAGTTCATTGCTCTTTGTTCATATTGCAATGTGTCTGTTAATTGATCTATGTTATTACTGCACTGTGTCAGTTCATCAGTCTGGCTTAATATTATGCTGTGTCAGTACATTACTCTGTGTTAAGATTATGCTGTGTCAGTTCATTACTCTCTGTTTAAATTGTACTGTGTCGTTTCATTACTCTGTGTTTATATTGTACTGTGTCAGTTCATTACTCTGTGTTTATATTGTACTGTGTTAGTCCATTACTCTGTGTTTATATTGTACTGTGTCAGTTTATTACTCTGTGTTTAAATTGTACTGTGTCTCTTCACTACTGTGTTTATATTGTACTGTGTCTCTTCACTACTCTGTTTATATTGTGCTGTGTCACGTAATTACTCTTTGTCTATGTTGTACTCTGCAGTTCATTACTTAGTGTTTATATTATGCTGTGTCAGTTCATAAGTCTGTGTTTATATTGTACTGTGTCAGTTCATTGCTCTTTGTTTATATTGCACTGTGTCAGTTCATTGCTCTGCGTTTATATTGCACTGTGTCAGTTCATTGCTCTGTGTTTATATTGTACTGTGTCAGTTCATTACTCTGTGTTTATATTGTACTGTGGCAGTTCATTACTCTGTGTTTATATTGTACTATGTCAGTTCATTTTTTTTGTTTCTGTTCTACTGTGTCAGTTCATTGTTGTGTATTTATATTGTACTGTGTCATTTCATTTCTCTTTTTTTATATTGTACTATGTCAGTTCATTACTTTTTGTTTCTATTGTAGTGTCAGTTCATTGCTCTGTGTATATATTGTATTGTGTCAGTTCATTACTCTGTGTCTCTATTGCACTGTGTCCGTTCATTACTCTGCGCTTATATTGTACTGTGTCATTTCATTACTCTGTTTACGTTGTGTGTCAGTTCATTACACTGTGTTTATATTGTACTGTGTCTCTTCACTTCTCTCTTTATATTGCACTGTGTCAGTTCATTACTCTGTGTTTATATTGTACCCTGTCAATTCATTACTCTGTGTTTATGTTGTGCTCTGCAGTTCATTACTTTGTGTTTATATTGTACTGTGTCATTTCATTACTCTATGCTTACATTGTAGTGTGTCAGTTCATTGCACTGTGTTTATATTGCACTGTGTCAGTTCATTACTCTGTGTTTATATTGTACTCTGCAGTTCATTACTCTGTGTTTATATCGTACTGTTTCAGTTCATTACTTTGTGTTGATATGGTGCTGTGTCAGTTCATTACCCTGGGTTTATATTGCACTGTGTCAGTTCATTACTTTGTGTTTATATTGTACTGTGTCAGTTAATTAGTCTGTGTTTATAATGTACTGTGACTGTTCATTACTCTGTGTTTATATTATACATGTCAGTTCATTAGTCTGTGTTTATATTGTACTGTGTCAGTTCATTACTCTGTGTTTATATTGTACTGTGTCAGTTCATTGCTCTGTGTTTATATTATACTGTGTCAGTTCATTAGTCTGTGTTTATATTGTACTGTGTCAGTTCTTTGCTCTGTGTTTATATTGTACTGTGTCAGTTCTTTGCTCTGTGTTTATATTGTACTGTGTCAGTTCATGACTCTGTGTTTATATTGTACTGTGTCAATTCATTTCTCTGTGTGTATATTGTACTGTGTCAGTTCATTACTCTGTGTTGATATTGTACTGTGTCAGTTCATTACTCTGTGTTTATAATGTACTGTGTCACTCTGTTTACTTTGTGTGTCAGTTCATTACTCTACCTTTACGTTGTAGTGTGTCAGTTCATTACTCTGTGTTAATATTGTACTGTGTCAGTTCATTACTCTGTGTTTATATTGTTCTGTGTCTCTTCACTACTCTGTTTATATTGTGCTGTGTCAGGTAATTACTCTGTGTTTATGTTGTATTCTGCAGTTCATTACTTAGTGTTTATATTATGCTGTGTCTTTTCATTATGCTATGCTTACATTGTAGTGTGTCAGTTCATTCCTCTGTGTTTATATTGTACTGTGTCATTTCATTACTCTGTGTTTATATTGTACTCTGCAGTTCATTACTCTGTGTTTATATTGTACTGTGTCAGTCCATCACTCTGTGTTTATATTACACTGTGTCATTTCATTATTCTGTGTTTATATTGCACTGTCTCAGTTAATTACATTGTGTGGCTATTGTACAGTTTTAGTTCATTACTCTGTTTGTATTGGTCTGTGTCAATTCATGACTGAGTTGATATTGTACTGTCAGTTGATTACTCTTTCTGTGTGTGTTGTGCTGTGTCAGTTCATTGCTCTTTGTTCATATTGCAATGTGTCTGTTAATTGATCTATGTTATTACTGCACTGTGTCAGTTCATCACTCTGTCTTAATATTATGCTTTGTTAGTACATTACTCTGTGTTAAGATTATGCTGTGTCAGTTCATTACTCTCTGTTCAAATTGTAATGTGTCGTTCCATTACTCTGTGTTTATATTGTACTGTGCCAGTTTATTACTCTGTGTTTATTTTGTACTGTGTCTCTTCACTACTCTGTGTTTATATTGTACTGTTTCAGTTCATTACTCTGTGTTTATATTGTGCTGTGTCAGTTTATTACACTGTGTTTATATTGTACTGTGTCAGTTCATTACTCTGTGTTTATATTGTACTGTATCAGTTCATTACTCTGTGTTTATATTGTACTGTGTCAGTTAATGACTCTTTGTTTTTATTGTACTTTGTCAGTTCATTACTCTACGTTTACACTGTAGTGTGTCAGTTCATTACTCTACGTTTATGTTTTTTGTCAGTTCATTTATCTATGTTTATATTGTACTGTGTCAGTTCATTACTCTGTTTTTATATTGTACTGTGTCAGTCCATTACTCTCCATTTACACTGTAGTGTGTCAGTTCATTACTCTACGTTTACGTTGTGTGTCAGTTCATGACTCTGTGTTTATATTGTGCTGTGTCAATTCAGGACTCTGTGTTTATATTGTGCTGTGTCAGTTCTTGACTCTGTATTTATATTGTACTGTCTCAGTTCATTACTCTGTGTTTATATTGTACTGTTTCACTTCATTGCTCTGTGTTTAAATTGTACTGTGTCAGTTCATTACACTGTGTTTATATTGTACTGTGAGAGTTCATTGCTCTGTGTTTATATTGTACTTTGTCAGTTCATTACACTGTGTTTATATTGTACTGTGTCAGTTTATTACTCTGTGTTTATTTTGTACTGTCTCTTCATACTCTGTGTTTATATTGTACTGTGTCAGTTCATTACATTGTGTTTATATTGTACTGTATCACTTCATTACTCTCTGTTCATATTGTACTGTGTCAGTTCATCACACTGTTTTTATATTGTACTGTCAGTTCATTACTCTGTGTTTATATTGTACTGTGTCACTTCACTACTCTGTGTTTATATTGTACTGTGTCAGTTCATTACACTGTGTTTATATTGTACTGTCAGTTCATTACTCTGTGTTTTTATTTTACTGTGTCACTTCACTACTCTGTGTTTATATTGTACTGTGTCACTTCACTACTCTGTGTTTATATTGTACTGTGTCACTTCAAGACTCTGTGTTTATATTGTACTGTGTCAGTTCATTACTTTGAGTTCATTTTGTACTCTGTCTCTTCACTACTCTCTGTTTATATTGTACTGTGTCAGTTCATTACTCTGTGTTTATATTGTACTGTGTCGCTTCATTGCTCTGTGTTTATATTGCACTGTGTCAGTTCATTAATCTGTGTTTATATTATAGTGTGTCAGTTCATTACTGTGTGTTTATATTGCACCTTGTCAGATCATTACTCTGTGTTTATATTGTCCTCTGCAGCTCATAACTCTGTGTTTATATCGTACTGTGTCAGTTCATTACTTTGTGTTGATATTGTGCTGTGTCACGTAATTACCCTGTGTTATGTTGTACTTTGTCAGTTCATTGCTCTGTGTTTATATTGTACTGTGTCTGCTCATTGCTCTGTGTTTATATTGCAGTGTGTCGGTTCATTGCTCTGTGTTTATATTGCACTGTGTCAGTTCATTAATCTGTGTTTATATTGCACTGTGTCAGTTCATTACTCTGTGTTTATAATGTACTGTGTCAGTTCATGACTCTATGTTTATATTGTACTGTGTCTGTTCATTGATCTGTGTTTATATTGTACTGTGTCAGTTCATTACTCTGTGTCAATATTGTACTGTGTCAGTTCATTACTCTTTGTTTATATTGTACTGTGTCAGTTCATGAATCTGTGTTTATATTGTACTGTGTCAATTCATTTCTCTGTGTGTATATTATACTGTGTCAGCTCATTACTCTGTGTTGATATTGTACTGTGTCAGGTCTTTATTTTGTTTACATTGTGTGTCAGTTCATTACAGTACGTTTACGTTGTAGTGTGTCAGTTCATTACTCTGTGTTAATATTGTACTGTGTCATTTCTTTACCTCAAATTTATATTGTACTGTGTCTCTTCACTAATCTGTTTATATTGTGCTGTGTCAGGTAATTACTCTGTGTTTATGTTGTACTCTGCAGTTCATTACTTAGTGTTTATATTATACTGTGTCAGTTCATTACTCTATGCTTACATTGTAGTGTGTCAGTTCATTCCTCTGTGTTTATATTGTACTGTGTCATTTCATTACTCTGTGTTTACATTGTACTGTGTCTGTCCATCACTCTGTGTTTATTTTACACTGTGTCATTTCATTATTCTGTGTTTATATTGTACTGTCTCAGTTAATTACATTGTGAGTTCATTGCTCTTTGTTCATATTGCAATGTGTCATTAATTGATCTATGTTATTACTGCACTGTGTCAGTTCATCAGTCTGTCTTAATATTATGCTGTGTCAGTACATTACTCTGTGTTAAGATTATGCTGCATCAGTTCATTACTCTCTGTTCAAATTGTACTGTGTCGTTTCATTACTCTGTGTTTATATTGTACTGTGTCAGTTCATTACTCTGTGTTTATATTGTACTGTGTCAGTTCATTACTCTGTGTTTATATTAAACTGTGTCAGTTTATTACTCTGTGTTTATATTGTACTGTGTCTCTTCACTACTCGGTGTTTATATTGTATTGTGTCAGTTTATTACTCTGTGTTTATATTGTACTGTGTCTCTTCACTACTCTGTGTTTATATTGTACTGTGTCAGTTTATTACTCTGTGTTTATATTGTACTGTGTCTCTTCATTACTCTGTGTTTATATTGTACTGTGTCAGTTCATGACTCTGCGTTTATATTGCACTGTGTCAGTTCATTACTCTGTGTTTATATTGTACTGTGTCAGTTCATTACTCTGTGTTTATATTGTATTGTGTCAGTTCATTACTCTGTGTTTATATTGTACAGTTTTAGTTCATTACTCTGTTTATATTGGTCTGTGTCAATTCATGACTGAGATGATATTGTACTTTGTCAGTTGATTACTCTGCGTGTGTATGTTGTGCTGTGTCAGTTCATTGCTCTTTGTTCATATTGCAATGTGTCTGTTAATTGATCTATGTTATTACTGCACTATGTCAGTTCATTACTCTGTTATTATACTGTACTGTCTCAGTTCATTACTCTGTGTTTATATTGTATTGTGTCAGTTCATTACTCTGTTTTTATATTGTACTGTCTCATTTCATTACTCTGTGTTTATATTGTGCTTTGTCAGTTCATTACTCTGCTTTTATATTGTACTGTGACAGTGCATTACTCTGTGTTTATATTGTACTGTGACAGTTTATTACTGTGTGCTGATGTTATACTGTGTCAGTTCATGACTCTGTGTTTATATTTTGCTGTGTCAGTTCATGACTCTGTGTTTATATTGTGCTGTGTCAGTTCATGACTCTGTGTTTATATTGTACTGTCTCAGTTCATTACTCTGTGTTTATATTGTACTGTGTCACTTCATTGCTCTGTGTTTATATTGTACTGTGTCAGTTCATTCCACTGTGTTTATATTGTACTGTGACAGTTCATTACTCTGTGCTTATATTGTACTGTGTCAGTTCATGACTCTGTGCTTATATCGTACTGTGTCGGTTCATTGCTCTGTGTTTATATTGTAATGCGTCTCTTCACTACTGTGTTTATATTGTACTGTGTCAGTTTATTATTCTATTTTTTTTTGTACTGTGTCTCTTCACTACTCTGTGTTTTTATTGTACTGTCAGTATATTACTCTGTGTTTATATTGTACAGTGCCAGTCCATCACTCTGTCTTTATTTTACACTGTGTCATTTCATTATTCTGTGTTTATATTGTACTGTCTCAGTTAATTACATTGTGTGCCTATTGTACAGTTTTAGTTCATTAATCTGTTTACATTGGTCTGTGTCAATTCATGACTGAGATGATATTGTACTGTGGCAGTTGATTACTCTGAGTGTGTATGTTGTGCTGTGTCAGTTCATTGCTCTTTGTTCATATTGCAATGTGTTTGTTAATTGATCTATGTTATTACTGCACTGTGTCAGTTCATTACTCTGTTTTAATATTATGCTGTGTCAGTTCATTACTCTGTGTTAAGATTATGCTGTGTCAGTTCATTACTCTCTGTTCAAATTGTACTATGTCAGTTCATTACTCTGTATTTATATTGTACTGTGCCAGTTCATTACTCTGTGTTTATATTGTACTGTGTCAGTTCATTACACTGTGATATAATGTACTGTGTTTGTTCATTACACTCTCTATTTATTGTACTGTGTCAGTTCATTACTCTGTGTTTATATTGTATTGTGTCAGTTCATTACACTGTTTTTATAATGCACTGTGACAGTTCATTACACTCTCTATTTATTGTACTGTGTCAGTTCATTACTCTGTGTTTATATTGTGCTGTGTCAGTTCATTACATTGTGTGTATATTGTACTATGTCAGTTCATTATTCTGTGTTTATATTGTGCTGTGTTAGTTCATTACATTTTGTTTATATTGTACTGTGTCACTTCATGACTCTGTGTTCATATTGTACTGTGTCAGTTCATTTCTTTGTGTTTATTTTGTACTGTGTCTCTTCACTAATCTGTGTCTATATTGTAATGTGTCAGTTCATTACTCTGTGTTTATATTGTACTGTGTCAGTTCATTACTCTGTATTTATATTGTACTGTGCCAGTTCATTACTCTGTGTTTATATTGTACTGTGTCAGTTCATTACACTGTGATATAATGTACTGTGTTTGTTCATTACACTGTCTTTTTATTGTACTGTGTTAGTTCATTACTCTGTGTTTATGTTGTATTGTGTCAGTTCATTACACTGTGTTTATAATGCACTGTGACAGTTCATTACACTCTCTATTTATTGTACTGTGTCAGTTCATTACTCTGTGTTTATATTGTATTGTGTCAGTTCATTACATTGTGTTTATATTGTACTGTGTCACTTCATTACTCTGTGTTCATATTGTACTGTGTCAGTTCATTACACTGTGTTTATATTGTACTGTGTCACTTTATAACTCTGTGTTTATATTGTACTGTGTCTCTTCACTACTGTGTTTATATTGTACTGTGTCTCTTCACTACTCTGTTTATATTGTGCTGTGTCAGGTAATTACTCTTTGTCTATGTTGTACTCTGCAGTTCATTACTTAGTGTTTATATTATGCTGTGTCAGTTCATAAGTCTGTGTTTATATTGTACTGTGTCAGTTCATTGCTCTTTGTTTATATTGCACTGTGTCAGTTCATTGCTCTGCGTTTATATTGCACTGTGTCAGTTCATTGCTCTGTGTTTATATTGTACTGTGTCAGTTCATTACTCTGTGTTTATATTGTACTGTGGCAGTTCATTACTCTGTGTTTATATTGTACTATGTCAGTTCATTTTTTTTGTTTCTGTTCTACTGTGTCAGTTCATTGTTGTGTATTTATATTGTACTGTGTCATTTCATTTCTCTTTTTTTATATTGTACTATGTCAGTTCATTACTTTTTGTTTCTATTGTAGTGTCAGTTCATTGCTCTGTGTATATATTGTATTGTGTCAGTTCATTACTCTGTGTCTCTATTGCACTGTGTCCGTTCATTACTCTGCGCTTATATTGTACTGTGTCATTTCATTACTCTGTTTACGTTGTGTGTCAGTTCATTACACTGTGTTTATATTGTACTGTGTCTCTTCACTTCTCTCTTTATATTGCACTGTGTCAGTTCATTACTCTGTGTTTATATTGTACCCTGTCAATTCATTACTCTGTGTTTATGTTGTGCTCTGCAGTTCATTACTTTGTGTTTATATTGTACTGTGTCATTTCATTACTCTATGCTTACATTGTAGTGTGTCAGTTCATTGCACTGTGTTTATATTGCACTGTGTCAGTTCATTACTCTGTGTTTATATTGTACTCTGCAGTTCATTACTCTGTGTTTATATCGTACTGTTTCAGTTCATTACTTTGTGTTGATATGGTGCTGTGTCAGTTCATTACCCTGGGTTTATATTGCACTGTGTCAGTTCATTACTTTGTGTTTATATTGTACTGTGTCAGTTAATTAGTCTGTGTTTATAATGTACTGTGACTGTTCATTACTCTGTGTTTATATTATACATGTCAGTTCATTAGTCTGTGTTTATATTGTACTGTGTCAGTTCATTACTCTGTGTTTATATTGTACTGTGTCAGTTCATTGCTCTGTGTTTATATTATACTGTGTCAGTTCATTAGTCTGTGTTTATATTGTACTGTGTCAGTTCTTTGCTCTGTGTTTATATTGTACTGTGTCAGTTCTTTGCTCTGTGTTTATATTGTACTGTGTCAGTTCATGACTCTGTGTTTATATTGTACTGTGTCAATTCATTTCTCTGTGTGTATATTGTACTGTGTCAGTTCATTACTCTGTGTTGATATTGTACTGTGTCAGTTCATTACTCTGTGTTTATAATGTACTGTGTCACTCTGTTTACTTTGTGTGTCAGTTCATTACTCTACCTTTACGTTGTAGTGTGTCAGTTCATTACTCTGTGTTAATATTGTACTGTGTCAGTTCATTACTCTGTGTTTATATTGTTCTGTGTCTCTTCACTACTCTGTTTATATTGTGCTGTGTCAGGTAATTACTCTGTGTTTATGTTGTATTCTGCAGTTCATTACTTAGTGTTTATATTATGCTGTGTCTTTTCATTATGCTATGCTTACATTGTAGTGTGTCAGTTCATTCCTCTGTGTTTATATTGTACTGTGTCATTTCATTACTCTGTGTTTATATTGTACTCTGCAGTTCATTACTCTGTGTTTATATTGTACTGTGTCAGTCCATCACTCTGTGTTTATATTACACTGTGTCATTTCATTATTCTGTGTTTATATTGCACTGTCTCAGTTAATTACATTGTGTGGCTATTGTACAGTTTTAGTTCATTACTCTGTTTGTATTGGTCTGTGTCAATTCATGACTGAGTTGATATTGTACTGTCAGTTGATTACTCTTTCTGTGTGTGTTGTGCTGTGTCAGTTCATTGCTCTTTGTTCATATTGCAATGTGTCTGTTAATTGATCTATGTTATTACTGCACTGTGTCAGTTCATCACTCTGTCTTAATATTATGCTTTGTTAGTACATTACTCTGTGTTAAGATTATGCTGTGTCAGTTCATTACTCTCTGTTCAAATTGTAATGTGTCGTTCCATTACTCTGTGTTTATATTGTACTGTGCCAGTTTATTACTCTGTGTTTATTTTGTACTGTGTCTCTTCACTACTCTGTGTTTATATTGTACTGTTTCAGTTCATTACTCTGTGTTTATATTGTGCTGTGTCAGTTTATTACACTGTGTTTATATTGTACTGTGTCAGTTCATTACTCTGTGTTTATATTGTACTGTATCAGTTCATTACTCTGTGTTTATATTGTACTGTGTCAGTTAATGACTCTTTGTTTTTATTGTACTTTGTCAGTTCATTACTCTACGTTTACACTGTAGTGTGTCAGTTCATTACTCTACGTTTATGTTTTTTGTCAGTTCATTTATCTATGTTTATATTGTACTGTGTCAGTTCATTACTCTGTTTTTATATTGTACTGTGTCAGTCCATTACTCTCCATTTACACTGTAGTGTGTCAGTTCATTACTCTACGTTTACGTTGTGTGTCAGTTCATGACTCTGTGTTTATATTGTGCTGTGTCAATTCAGGACTCTGTGTTTATATTGTGCTGTGTCAGTTCTTGACTCTGTATTTATATTGTACTGTCTCAGTTCATTACTCTGTGTTTATATTGTACTGTTTCACTTCATTGCTCTGTGTTTAAATTGTACTGTGTCAGTTCATTACACTGTGTTTATATTGTACTGTGAGAGTTCATTGCTCTGTGTTTATATTGTACTTTGTCAGTTCATTACACTGTGTTTATATTGTACTGTGTCAGTTTATTACTCTGTGTTTATTTTGTACTGTCTCTTCATACTCTGTGTTTATATTGTACTGTGTCAGTTCATTACATTGTGTTTATATTGTACTGTATCACTTCATTACTCTCTGTTCATATTGTACTGTGTCAGTTCATCACACTGTTTTTATATTGTACTGTCAGTTCATTACTCTGTGTTTATATTGTACTGTGTCACTTCACTACTCTGTGTTTATATTGTACTGTGTCAGTTCATTACACTGTGTTTATATTGTACTGTCAGTTCATTACTCTGTGTTTTTATTTTACTGTGTCACTTCACTACTCTGTGTTTATATTGTACTGTGTCACTTCACTACTCTGTGTTTATATTGTACTGTGTCACTTCAAGACTCTGTGTTTATATTGTACTGTGTCAGTTCATTACTTTGAGTTCATTTTGTACTCTGTCTCTTCACTACTCTCTGTTTATATTGTACTGTGTCAGTTCATTACTCTGTGTTTATATTGTACTGTGTCGCTTCATTGCTCTGTGTTTATATTGCACTGTGTCAGTTCATTAATCTGTGTTTATATTATAGTGTGTCAGTTCATTACTGTGTGTTTATATTGCACCTTGTCAGATCATTACTCTGTGTTTATATTGTCCTCTGCAGCTCATAACTCTGTGTTTATATCGTACTGTGTCAGTTCATTACTTTGTGTTGATATTGTGCTGTGTCACGTAATTACCCTGTGTTATGTTGTACTTTGTCAGTTCATTGCTCTGTGTTTATATTGTACTGTGTCTGCTCATTGCTCTGTGTTTATATTGCAGTGTGTCGGTTCATTGCTCTGTGTTTATATTGCACTGTGTCAGTTCATTAATCTGTGTTTATATTGCACTGTGTCAGTTCATTACTCTGTGTTTATAATGTACTGTGTCAGTTCATGACTCTATGTTTATATTGTACTGTGTCTGTTCATTGATCTGTGTTTATATTGTACTGTGTCAGTTCATTACTCTGTGTCAATATTGTACTGTGTCAGTTCATTACTCTTTGTTTATATTGTACTGTGTCAGTTCATGAATCTGTGTTTATATTGTACTGTGTCAATTCATTTCTCTGTGTGTATATTATACTGTGTCAGCTCATTACTCTGTGTTGATATTGTACTGTGTCAGGTCTTTATTTTGTTTACATTGTGTGTCAGTTCATTACAGTACGTTTACGTTGTAGTGTGTCAGTTCATTACTCTGTGTTAATATTGTACTGTGTCATTTCTTTACCTCAAATTTATATTGTACTGTGTCTCTTCACTAATCTGTTTATATTGTGCTGTGTCAGGTAATTACTCTGTGTTTATGTTGTACTCTGCAGTTCATTACTTAGTGTTTATATTATACTGTGTCAGTTCATTACTCTATGCTTACATTGTAGTGTGTCAGTTCATTCCTCTGTGTTTATATTGTACTGTGTCATTTCATTACTCTGTGTTTACATTGTACTGTGTCTGTCCATCACTCTGTGTTTATTTTACACTGTGTCATTTCATTATTCTGTGTTTATATTGTACTGTCTCAGTTAATTACATTGTGAGTTCATTGCTCTTTGTTCATATTGCAATGTGTCATTAATTGATCTATGTTATTACTGCACTGTGTCAGTTCATCAGTCTGTCTTAATATTATGCTGTGTCAGTACATTACTCTGTGTTAAGATTATGCTGCATCAGTTCATTACTCTCTGTTCAAATTGTACTGTGTCGTTTCATTACTCTGTGTTTATATTGTACTGTGTCAGTTCATTACTCTGTGTTTATATTGTACTGTGTCAGTTCATTACTCTGTGTTTATATTAAACTGTGTCAGTTTATTACTCTGTGTTTATATTGTACTGTGTCTCTTCACTACTCGGTGTTTATATTGTATTGTGTCAGTTTATTACTCTGTGTTTATATTGTACTGTGTCTCTTCACTACTCTGTGTTTATATTGTACTGTGTCAGTTTATTACTCTGTGTTTATATTGTACTGTGTCTCTTCATTACTCTGTGTTTATATTGTACTGTGTCAGTTCATGACTCTGCGTTTATATTGCACTGTGTCAGTTCATTACTCTGTGTTTATATTGTACTGTGTCAGTTCATTACTCTGTGTTTATATTGTCGTGTGTCAGTTCATTACTCTGTGTTTATATTGTATTGTGTCAGTTCATTACTCTGTGTTTATATTGTACAGTTTTAGTTCATTACTCTGTTTATATTGGTCTGTGTCAATTCATGACTGAGATGATATTGTACTTTGTCAGTTGATTACTCTGCGTGTGTATGTTGTGCTGTGTCAGTTCATTGCTCTTTGTTCATATTGCAATGTGTCTGTTAATTGATCTATGTTATTACTGCACTATGTCAGTTCATTACTCTGTTATTATACTGTACTGTCTCAGTTCATTACTCTGTGTTTATATTGTATTGTGTCAGTTCATTACTCTGTTTTTATATTGTACTGTCTCATTTCATTACTCTGTGTTTATATTGTGCTTTGTCAGTTCATTACTCTGCTTTTATATTGTACTGTGACAGTGCATTACTCTGTGTTTATATTGTACTGTGACAGTTTATTACTGTGTGCTGATGTTATACTGTGTCAGTTCATGACTCTGTGTTTATATTTTGCTGTGTCAGTTCATGACTCTGTGTTTATATTGTGCTGTGTCAGTTCATGACTCTGTGTTTATATTGTACTGTCTCAGTTCATTACTCTGTGTTTATATTGTACTGTGTCACTTCATTGCTCTGTGTTTATATTGTACTGTGTCAGTTCATTCCACTGTGTTTATATTGTACTGTGACAGTTCATTACTCTGTGCTTATATTGTACTGTGTCAGTTCATGACTCTGTGCTTATATCGTACTGTGTCGGTTCATTGCTCTGTGTTTATATTGTAATGCGTCTCTTCACTACTGTGTTTATATTGTACTGTGACAGTTCATTACTCTGTGCTTATATTGTACTGTGTCAGTTTTTGACACTGTGTTTATATTGTACTGTGTCGGTGCATTGCTCTGTGTTTATATTGTAATGCGTCTCTTCACTACTGTGTTTATATTGTACTGTGTCAGTTTATTATTCTATTTTTTTTTGTACTGTGTCTCTTCACTACTCTGTGTTTTTATTGTACTGTCAGTATATTACTCTGTGTTTATATTGTACAGTGCCAGTCCATCACTCTGTCTTTATTTTACACTGTGTCATTTCATTATTCTGTGTTTATATTGTACTGTCTCAGTTAATTACATTGTGTTTCTATTGTACAGTTTTAGTTCATTACTCTGTTTATATTGGTCTGTGTCAATTCATGACTGAGATGATATTGTACTTTGTCAGTTGATTACTCTGCGTGTGTATGTTGTGCTGTGTCAGTTCATTGCTCTTTGTTCATATTGCAATGTGTCTGTTAATTGATCTATGTTATTACTGCACTATGTCAGTTCATTACTCTGTCTTAATATTATGCTGTGTCAGTTCATTACTCTGTGTTAAGATTATGCTGTGTCAGTTCATTACTCTCTGTTCAAATTGTACTGTGTCAGTTCATTAGACTGTGTTTAAATTGTACTGTGTCAGTTTATTACTCTGTGTTTATTTTGTACTGTGTCTCTTCATACTCTGTGTTTATATTGTACTGTGTCAGTTCATTACATTTTGTTTATATTGTACTGTGTCACTTCATTACTCTGTGTTCATATTGTACTGTGTCAGTTCATTACTCTGTGTTTATATTGTACTGTGTCAGTTATTTACTCTGTGTTTATATTGTACTGTGTCAGTTCATTACTCTGTGCTTATATTGTACTGTGTCATTTCATTACTCTGTGTTTATATTGTACTGTGTCAGTAATTTACTCTGTGTTTATATTGTACTGTGTCATTTCATTACACTGAGTTTATATTGTACTGTGTCAGTTCATTACTCTGTGTTTATATTGTACTGTGTCAGTTCATTACTCTGTGTTTATATTGTACTGTGTCTCTTCACTACTCTGTGTTTATATTGTACTGTGTCTCTTCACTACTCTGTGTTTATATTGTACTGTGTCAGTTCATTAATCTGTGTTTATATTGTACTGTGTCAGTTCATTGCTCTGTGTTTATATTGTACTGTGTCTCTTCACTACTCTGTGTTTATATTGTACTGTATCAGTTCATTACTCTGTGTTTATATTGTACTGTGACAGTTCATTACTTTGTGTTTATATTGTACTGTGTCAGTTATTTACTCTGTGTTTATACTGTACTGTGTCAGTTTATTACTCTATGTTTATATTGTACTGTGTCAGTTATTTACTCCGTGTTTATATTGTACTGTGTCATTTCATTACTCTGTTTACGTTGTGTGGCAGTTCATTACTCTGTGTTTATATTGTACTGTGTCTCTTCACTACTCTCTTTATATTGTGCTGTCTCAGGTAATTACTCTGTGTTTATATTGTACTGTGTCAGTTCATTCCACTGTGTTTATATTGTACTGTGACAGTTCATTACTCTGTGCTTATATTGTACTGTGTCAGTTCATGACTCTGTGCTTATATCGTACTGTGTTGGTTCATTGCTCTGTGTTTATATTGTAATGCGTCTCTTCACTACTGTGTTTATATTGTACTGTGTCAGTTTATTATTCTATTTTTTTTTGTACTGTGTCTCTTCACTACTCTGTGTTTTTATTGTACTGTCAGTATATTACTCTGTGTTTATATTGTACAGTGCCAGTCCATCACTCTGTCTTTATTTTACACTGTGTCATTTCATTATTCTGTGTTTATATTGTACTGTCTCAGTTAATTACATTGTGTGCCTATTGTACAGTTTTAGTTCATTAATCTGTTTACATTGGTCTGTGTCAATTCATGACTGAGATGATATTGTACTGTGGCAGTTGATTACTCTGAGTGTGTATGTTGTGCTGTGTCAGTTCATTGCTCTTTGTTCATATTGCAATGTGTTTGTTAATTGATCTATGTTATTACTGCACTGTGTCAGTTCATTACTCTGTTTTAATATTATGCTGTGTCAGTTCATTACTCTGTGTTAAGATTATGCTGTGTCAGTTCATTACTCTCTGTTCAAATTGTACTATGTCAGTTCATTACTCTGTATTTATATTGTACTGTGCCAGTTCATTACTCTGTGTTTATATTGTACTGTGTCAGTTCATTACACTGTGATATAATGTACTGTGTTTGTTCATTACACTCTCTATTTATTGTACTGTGTCAGTTCATTACTCTGTGTTTATATTGTATTGTGTCAGTTCATTACACTGTTTTTATAATGCACTGTGACAGTTCATTACACTCTCTATTTATTGTACTGTGTCAGTTCATTACTCTGTGTTTATATTGTGCTGTGTCAGTTCATTACATTGTGTGTATATTGTACTATGTCAGTTCATTATTCTGTGTTTATATTGTGCTGTGTTAGTTCATTACATTTTGTTTATATTGTACTGTGTCACTTCATGACTCTGTGTTCATATTGTACTGTGTCAGTTCATTTCTTTGTGTTTATTTTGTACTGTGTCTCTTCACTAATCTGTGTCTATATTGTAATGTGTCAGTTCATTACTCTGTGTTTATATTGTACTGTGTCAGTTCATTACTCTGTATTTATATTGTACTGTGCCAGTTCATTACTCTGTGTTTATATTGTACTGTGTCAGTTCATTACACTGTGATATAATGTACTGTGTTTGTTCATTACACTGTCTTTTTATTGTACTGTGTTAGTTCATTACTCTGTGTTTATGTTGTATTGTGTCAGTTCATTACACTGTGTTTATAATGCACTGTGACAGTTCATTACACTCTCTATTTATTGTACTGTGTCAGTTCATTACTCTGTGTTTATATTGTATTGTGTCAGTTCATTACATTGTGTTTATATTGTACTGTGTCACTTCATTACTCTGTGTTCATATTGTACTGTGTCAGTTCATTACACTGTGTTTATATTGTACTGTGTCACTTTATAACTCTGTGTTTATATTGTACTGTGTCAGTTCATTACACTGTCTTTTTATTGTACTGTGTCAGTTCATTACTGTGTGTTTATATTGTACTGTCAGTTCATTACTCTGTGTTTATATTGTACTGTGTCACTTCATTAATCTGTGTTTATATTGTACTGTGTCAGTTCATTACACTGTCTTTTTATTGTACTGTGTCAGTTCATTACTGTGTGTTTATATTTTACTTTCAGTTTATTACTCTGTGTTTATATTGTACTGTGTCACTTCACTACTCTGTGTTTATATTGGACTGTGTCAGTTCATTACACTGTGTTTATATTGTACTGTCAGTTCATTACTCTGTGTTTATATTGTACTGTGTCACTTCACTACTCTGTGTTTATATTGTACTGTGTCACTTCACTTCTCTTTGTTTATATTGTACTGTGTCACTTCATGTCTCTGTGTTTATATTGTACTGTGTCAGTTCATTACTTTGAGTTTATTTTTTACTCTGTCTCTTCACTACTCTGTGTTTATATTGTACTGTGTCAGTTCATTACACTGTGTTTATATTATACTGTGTCAGTTCATTACTCTGTGTTTATGTTGTACTGTGTCAGTTCATTACTCTGTGTTTATATTGTACTGTGTCAGTTATTTACTCTGTGTTTATATTGTACTGTGTCAGTTCATTGCTCTGTGTTTATATTGTACTGTGTCAGTTCATTACTCTCCATTTACACTGTAGTGTGTCAGTTCATTACTCTACGTTTACGTTGTGTGTCAGTTCATGACTCTCTGTTTATATTTTGCTGTGTCAGTTCATGACTCTGTGTTTATACTGTGCTGTGTCAGTTCATGACTCTGTGTTTATATTGTACTGTCTCAGTTCATTACTCTGTGTTTATATTGTACTGTGTCACTTCATTGCTCTGTGTTTATATTGTACTGTGTCAAATCATTACACTGTGTTTATATTGTACTGTGACAGTTCATTACTCTGTGCTTATATTGTACTATGTCAGTTCATGACTCTGTCTTTATATTGTACTGTGTCGGTTCATTGCTCTGTGTTTATATTGTACTGCGTCTCTTCACTACTGTGTTTATATTGTACTGTGTCAGTTTATTATTCTATTTTTTTTTGTACTGTGTCTCTTCACTAATCTGTGTTTTTATTGTACTGTCAGTATATTACTCTGTTTTTATATTGTACAGTGCCAGTCCATCACTCTGTCTTTATTTTACACTGTGTCATTTCATTATTCTGTGTTTATATTGTACTGTCTCAGTTAATTACATTGTGTTTCTATTGTACAGTTTTAGTTCATTACTCTGTTTATATTGGTCTGTGTCAATTCATGACTGAGATGATATTTTATTTTGTCAGTTGATTACTCTGAGTGTGTATGTTGTGCTGTGTCAGTTCATTGCTCTTTGTTCATATTGCAATGTGTCTGTTAATTGATCTATGTTATTACTGCACTATGTCAGTTCATTACTCTGTCTTAATATTATGCTGTGTCAGTTCATTACTCTGTGTTAAGATTATGCTGTGTCAGTTCATTACTCTCTGTTCAAATTGTACTGTGTCAGTTCATTACTCTGTGTTTATATTGTACTGTCAGTTCATTACTCTGTGTTTATATTGTACTGTCAGTTCATTACTCTGTGTTTATATTGTACTGTGTCAGTTCATTACTCTGTGTTTATGTTGTACTGTGTCGCTTCACTACTCTGTGTTTATATTGTACTGTGTCAGTTCATCACTCTGTCTTAATATTATGCGGCATCAGTACATTACTCTGTGTTAAGATTATGCTGTGTCAGTTCATTACTCTCTTTCAAATTGTACTGTGTCGTTTCATTACTCTGTGTTTATATTGTACTGTGTCTCTTCACTACTCTGTGTTTATATTGTACTGTGTCACTTCACTACTCTGTGTTTATATTGTACTGTGTCACTTCATGACTCTGTGTTTATATTGTACTGTGTCAGTTCATTACTTTGAGTTTACTTTTTACTCTGTCTCTTCACTACTCTGTGTTTATATTGTACTTTGACAGTTCATTACTCTGTGTTTATATTGTACTGTTTCAGTTCATTACTCTGTGTTTATATTGTACTGTGTCAGTTCATTACTCTGTGTTTATATTGTACTGTGTCAGTTCATTACTATGTGTTTATATTGTACTGTGCCAGTTTTTTACTCTGTGTTTATATTGTACTGTGTCAGTTCATTACTCTGTGTTTATATTGTACTGTGTCAGTTCATTACTCTCTGTTTATATTGTACTGTGTCAGTTATTTACTCTGTGTTTATACTGTACTTCTCAGTTCATTACTCCGTGTTTATATTGTACTGTGTCAGTTCATTGATCTGTGTTTATATTGTACTGTGTCAGTTTTTTACTCTGTGTTTATATTATACTGTGTCAGTTCATTACTCTGTGTTTATATTGTACTGTGTCATTTCATTACTCTGTGTTTATATTGTACGGTGTCAGTTATTTACTCTGTGTTTATATTGTACTGTGTCAGTTCATTACACTGTGTTTATATTGTACTGTGTCAGTTCATTACTCTGTGTTTATATTGTACTGTGTCAGTTCATTACTCTGTGTTTATATTGTACTGTGTCTCTTCACTACTCTGTGTTTATATTGTACTGTGACAGTTCATTACTCTGTGCTTATATTGTACTATGTCAGTTCATGGCTTCGTGTTTATATTGTACTGTGTCGGTTCATTGCTCTGTGTTTATATTGTACTGCGTCTCTTCACTACTGTGTTTATATTGTGCTGTGTCAGTTTATTATTCTATTTTTTTTTGTACTGTGTCTCTTCACTACTCTGTGTTTTTATTGTACTGTCAGTATATTACTCTGTTTTTATATTGTACAGTGCCAGTCCATCACTCTGTCTTTATTTTACACTGTGTCATTTCATTATTCTGTGTTTATATTGTACTGTCTCAGTTAATTACATTGTGTGCCTATTGTACAGTTTTAGTTCATTACTCTGTTTATATTGGTCTGTGTCAATTCATGACTGAGATGATATTTTATTTTGTCAGTTGATTACTCTGAGTGTGTATGTTGTGCTGTGTCAGTTCATTGCTCTTTGTTCATATTGCAATGTGTCTGTTAATTGATCTATGTTGTTACTGCACTATGTCAGTTCATTACTCTGTCTTAATATTATGCTGTGGCAGTTCATTACTCTGTGTTAAGATTATGCTGTGTCAATTCATTACTCTCTGTTCAAATTGTACTGTGTCAGTTCATTACTCTGTGTTTATATTGTACTGTGTCAGTTTATTACTCTGTGTTTATTTTGTACTGTGTCTCTTCATACTCTGTGTTTATATTGTACTGTGTCAGCTCATTACATTGTGTTTATATTGTACTGTGTCACTTCATTACTCTGTGTTCATATTGTACTGTGTCAGTTCATCACACTGTTTTTATATTGTACTGTCAGTTCATTACTCTGTGTTTATATTGTACTGTCAGTTCATTACTCTGTGTTTATATTGTACTGTGTCAGTTCATTACTCTGTGTTTATGTTGTACTGTGTCGCTTCACTACTCTGTGTTTATATTGTACTGTGTCAGTTCATCACTCTGTCTTAATATTATGCGGCGTCAGTACATTACTCTGTGTTAAGATTATGCTGTGTCAGTTCATTACTCTCTTTCAAATTGTACTGTGTCGTTTCATTACTCTGTGTTTATATTGTACTGTGTCTCTTCACTACTCTGTGTTTATATTGTACTGTGTCATTTCACTACTCTGTGTTTATATTGTACTGTGTCACTTCATGACTCTGTGTTTATATTGTACTGTGTCAGTTCATTACTTTGAGTTTATTTTTTACTCTGTCTCTTCACTACTCTGTGTTTATAATGTACTTTGACAGTTCATTACTCTGTGTTTATATTGTACTGTTTCAGTTCATTACTCTGTGTTTATATTGTACTGTGTCAGTTCATTACTCTGTGTTTATATTGTACTGTGTCAGTTCATTACTATGTGTTTATATTGTACTGCGCCAGTTATTTACTCTGTGTTTATATTGTACTGTGTCAGTTCATTACTCTGTGTTTATATTGTACTGTGTCAGTTATTTACTCTGTGTTTATATTGTACTGTGTCAGTTCATTACTCTGTGTTTATATTGTACTGTGTCAGTTCATTACTCTCTGTTTATATTGTACTGTGTCAGTTATTTACTCTGTGTTTATACTGTACTTCTCAGTTCATTACTCTGTGTTTATATTGTACTGTGTCAGTTCATTGATCTGTGTTTATATTGTACTGTGTCAGTTTTTTACTCTGTGTTTATATTATACTGTGTCAGTTCATTACTCTGTGTTTATATTGTACTGTGTCATTTCATTACTCTGTGTTTATATTGTACTGTGTCAGTTATTTACTCTGTGTTTATATTGTACTGTGTCAGTTCATTACTCTGTGTTTATATTGTACTGTGTCAGTTCATTACTCTGTGTTTATATTGTACTGTGTCAGTTCATTACTCTGTGTTTATATTGTACTGTGTCTCTTCACTACTCTGTGTTTATATTGTACTGTGACAGTTCATTACTCTGTGCTTATATTGTACTATGTCAGTTCATGACTCTGTGTTTATATTGTACTGTGTCGGTTCATTGCTCTGTGTTTATATTGTACTGCGTCTCTTCACTACTGTGTTTATATTGTGCTGTGTCAGTTTATTATTCTATTTTTTTTTGTACTGTGTCTCTTCACTACTCTGTGTTTTTATTGTACTGTCAGTATATTACTCTGTTTTTATATTGTACAGTGCCAGTCCATCACTCTGTCTTTATTTTACACTGTGTCATTTCATTATTCTGTGTTTATATTGTACTGTCTTAGTTAATTACATTGTGTGCCTATTGTACAGTTTTAGTTCATTACTCTGTTTATATTGGTCTGTGTCAATTCATGACTGAGATGATATTTTATTTTGTCAGTTGATTACTCTGAGTGTGTATGTTGTGCTGTGTCAGTTCATTGCTCTTTGTTCATATTGCAATGTGTCTGTTAATTGATCTATGTTATTACTGCACTATGTTAGTTCATTAGTCTGTCTTAATATTATGCTGTGTCAGTTCATTACTCTGTGTTAAGATTATGCTGTGTCAATTCATTACTCTCTGTTCAAATTGTACTGTGTCAGTTCATTACTCTGTGTTTATATTGTACTGTGTCAGTTTATTACTCTGTGTTTATTTTGTACTGTGTCTCTTCATACTCTGTGTTTATATTGTACTGTGTCAGCTCATTACATTGTGTTTATATTGTACTGTGTCACTTCATTACTCTGTGTTCATATTGTACTGTGTCAGTTCATCACACTGTGTTTATATTGTACTGTCAGTTCATTACTCTGTGTTTATATTGTACTGTCAGTTCATTACTCTGTGTTTATATTGTACTGTGTCAGTTCATTACTCTGTGTTTATGTTGTACTGTGTCGCTTCACTACTCTGTGTTTATATTGTACTGTGTCAGTTCATCAATCTGTCTTAATATTATGCGGCGTCAGTACATTACTCTGTGTTAAGATTATGCTGTGTCAGTTCATTACTCTCTTTCAAATTGTACTGTGTCGTTTCATTACTCTGTGTTTATATTGTACTGTGTCTCTTCACTACTCTGTGTTTATATTGTACTGTGTCACTTCACTACTCTGTGTTTATATTGTACTGTGTCACTTCATGACTCTGTGTTTATATTGTACTGTGTCAGTTCATTACTTTGAGTTCATTTTTTACTCTGTCTCTTCACTACTCTGTGTTTATATTGTACTTTGACAGTTCATTACTCTGTGTTTATATTGTACTGTTTCAGTTCATTACTCTGTGTTTATATTGTACTGTGTCAGTTCATTACTCTGTGTTTATATTGTACTGTGTCAGTTCATTACTATGTGTTTATATTGTACTGTGCCAGTTATTTACTCTGTGTTTATATTGTACTGTGTCAGTTCATTACTCTGTGTTTATATTGTACTGTGTCAGTTATTTACTCTGTGTTTATATTGTACTGTGTCAGTTCATTACTCTGTGTTTATATTGTACTGTGTCAGTTCATTACTCTCTGTTTATATTGTACTGTGTCAGTTATTTACTCTGTGTTTATACTGTACTTCTCAGTTCATTACTCTGTGTTTATATTGTACTGTGTCAGTTCATTAATCTGTGTTTATATTGTACTGTGTCAGTTTTTTACTCTGTGTTTATATTATACTGTGTCAGTTCATTACTCTGTGTTTATATTGTACTGTGTCATTTCATTACTCTGTGTTTATATTGTACTGTGTCAGTTATTTACTCTGTGTTTATATTGTACTGTGTCAGTTCATTACACTGTGTTTATATTGTACTGTGTCAGTTCATTACTCTGTGTTTATATTGTACTGTGTCAGTTCATTACTCTGTGTTTATATTGTACTGTGTCTCTTCACTACTCTGTGTTTATATTTTACTGTGTCCGTTCATTAATCTGTGTTTATACTTTACTGTGTCAGTTCATTGCTCTGTGTTTATATTGTACTGTGTCTCTTCACTACTCTGTGTTTATATTGTACTGTGTCAGTTCATTACTTTGTGTTTATGTTGTACTGTGTCAGTTATTTACTCTGTGTTTATATTGTACTGTGTCAGTTCTTTACTCTGTGTTTATATTGTACTGTGTCAGTTCATTACTCTATGTTTATATTGTACTGTGTCAGTTATTTACTCCATGTTTATATTGTACTGTGTCATTTCATTACTCTGTTTACGTTGTGTGTCAGTTCATTACTCTGTGTTTATATTGTACTGTGTCTCTTCACTACTCTATATTGTGCTGTCTCAGGTTATTACTCTGTGTTTATGTTGTGCTCTGCAGTTCATTACTTTGTTTTTATATTGTACTGTGTTATTTCATTACTCTATGCTTACATTGTAGTGTGTCAGTTCATTACTCTGTGTTTATATTGCACTGTGTCAGTTCATTACTCTGTGTTTATATTGTACTGTGTCTCCTCACTACTGTGTTTATATTGTACTGTGTCAGTTTATTATTCAGTTTTTTTTTTGTACTGTGTCTCTTCACTACTCTGTGTTTTTATTGTACTGTCAGTATATTACTCTGTGTTTATATTGTACAGTGCCATTCCATCACTCTGTCTTTATTTTACACTGTGTCATTTCATTATTCTGTGTTTATATTGAACTGTCTCAGTTAATTACATTGTGTGCCTATTGTACAGTTTTAGTTCATTCATCTGTTAACATTGGTCTGTGTCAATTCATGACTGAGATGATATTGTACTGTCTCAGTTGATTACTCTGAGTGTGTATGTTGTGCTGTGTCAGTTCATTGCTCTTTGTGCATATTGCAATGTGTCTGTTAATTGATCTATGTTATTACTGCACTATGTCAGTTCATTACTCTGTCTTAATATTATGCTATGTCAGTTCATTACTCTGTGTTAAGATTATGCTGTGTCAGTTCATTACTCTCTGTTCAAATTGTACTGTGTCAGTTCATTACTCTGTGTTTATATTGTACTGTGTCAGTTTATTACTCTGTGTTTATTTTGTACTGTGTCTCTTCATACTCTGTGTTTATATTGTACTGTGTCAGTTATTTACTCTGTGTTTATATTGTACTGTGTCAGTTCATTACACTGTGTTTATATTGTACTGTGTCAGTTCATTACTCTGTGTTTATATTGTACTGTGTCTCTTCACTACTCTGTGTTTATATTGTACTGTGTCAGTTCATTACTCTGTGTTTTTATTGTACTGTGTCTGTTCATTACATTGTGTTTATATTGTACTGTCAGTTCATTACTCTGTGTTTATATTGTACTGTGTCATTTCACTACTCTGTGTTTATATTGTACTGTGTCACTTCATGACTCTGTGTTTATATTGTACTGAGTCAGTTCATTACTTTGTGTTTATTTTTTACTCTGTCTCTTCACTACTCTGTGTTTATATTGTACTGTGACAGTTCATTACTCTGTGTTTTTATTGTACTGTGTCAGTTCATTACTCTGTGTTTATATTGTACTGTGTCATTTCATTACTCTGTGTTTATATTGTACTGTGTCATTTCACTACTCTGTGTTTATATTGTACTGTGACAGTTCATTACTCTGTGTTTTTATTGTACTGTGTCAGTTCATTACTCTGTGTTTATATTGTACTGTGTCAGTTCATTACTCTGTGTTTATATTGTACTGTGTCATTTCATTACTCTGTGTTTATATTGTACTGTGTCAGTTATTTACTCTGTGTTTATATTGTACTGTGTCAGTTCATTGCTCTGTGTTTATATTGTAATGTGTCAGTTCATTACTCTGTGTTTATGCTGTGTGTCAGTTCATTTATCTATGTTTATATTGTACTGTGTTAGTTCATTACTCTGTGTTTATATTGTACTGTGTCAGTTCATTACTCTCCATTTACACTGTAGTGTGTCAGTTCATTACTCTACGTTTACATTGTGTGTCAGTTCATGACTCTGTGTTTATATTTTGCTGTGGCAGTCCATGACTCTGTGTTTATATTGTGCTGTGTCAGTTCATGACTCTGTGTTTATATTGTACTGTGTCACTTCATTGCTCTGTGTTTATATTGTACTGTGTCAGTTCATTCCACTGTGTTTATATTGTACTGTGACAGTTCATTACTCTGTGCTTATATTGTACTGTGTCAGTTCATGACTCTGTGTTTATATCGTACTGTGTCGGTTCATTGCTCTGTGTTTATATTGTAATGCGTCTCTTCACTACTGTGTTTATATTGTACTGTGTCAGTTTATTATTCTATTTTTTTTGTACTGTGTCTCTTCACTACTCTGTGTTTTTATTGTACTGTCAGTATATTACTCTGTGTTTATATTGTACAGTGCCAGTCCATCACTCTGTCTTTATTTTACACTGTGTCATTTCATTATTCTGTGTTTATATTGTACTGTCTCAGTTAATTACATTGTGTTTCTATTGTACAGTTTTAGTTCATTACTCTGTTTATATTGGTCTGTGTCAATTCATGACTGAGATGATATTGTACTTTGTCAGTTGATTACTCTGCGTGTGTATGTTGTGCTGTGTCAGTTCATTGCTCTTTGTTCATATTGCAATGTGTCTGTTAATTGATCTATGTTATTACTGCACTATGTCAGTTCATTACTCTGTCTTAATATTATGCTGTGTCAGTTCATTACTCTGTGTTAAGATTATGCTGTGTCAGTTCATGACTCTCTGTTCAAATTGTACTGTGTCAGTTCATTAGACTGTGTTTAAATTGTACTGTGTCAGTTTATTACTCTGTGTTTATTTTGTACTGTGTCTCTTCATACTCTGTGTTTATATTGTACTGTGTCAGTTCATTACATTGTGTTTATATTGTACTGTGTCACTTCATTACTCTGTGTCTATATTGTACTGTGTCAGTTATTTACTCTGTGTTTATATTGTACTGTGTCAGTTCATTACTCTGTGCTTATATTGTACTGTGTCATTTCATTACTCTGTGTTTATATTGTACTGTGTCAGTTATTTACTCTGTGTTTATATTTTTCTGTGTCATTTCATTACACTGTGTTTATATTGTACTGTGTCAGTTCATTACTCTGTTTTTATATTGTACTGTGTCAGTTCATTACTCTGTGTTTATATTGTACTGTGTCTCTTCACTACTCTGTGTTTATATTGTACTGTGTCAGTTCATTAATCTGTGTTTATATTGTACTGTGTCAGTTCATTGCTCTGTGTTTATATTGTACTGTGTCTCTTCACTACTCTGTGTTTATATTGTACTGTGACAGTTCATTACTTTGTGTTTATATTGTACTGTGTCAGTTATTTACTCTGTGTTTATATTGTACTGTGTCAGTTTTTTACTCTGTGTTTATATTGTACTGTGTCAGTTCATTACTCTATGTTTATATTGTACTGTGTCAGTTATTTACTCCGTGTTTATATTGTACTGTGTCATTTCATTACTCTGTTTACGTTGTGTGTCAGTTCATCACTCTGTGTTTATATTGTAATGTGTCAGTTCATTACTCTGTGTTTATGCTGTGTGTCAGTTCATTTTTCTATGTTTATATTGTACTGTGTTAGTTCATTACTCTGTGTTTATATTGTTCTGTGTCAGTTCATTACTCTCCATTTACACTGTAGAGTGTCAGTTCATTACTCTACGTTTACGTTGTGTGTCAGTTCATGACTCTGTGTTTATATTTTGCTGTGTCAGTTCATGACTCTGTGTTTATATTGTGCTGTGTCAGTTCATGACTCTGTGTTTATATTGTACTGTCTCAGATCATTACTCTGTGTTTATATTGTACTGTGTCACTTCATTGCTCTGTGTTTATATTGTACTGTGTCAGTTCATTCCACTGTGTTTATATTGTACTGTGACAGTTCATTACTCTGTGCTTATATTGTACTGTGTCAGTTCATGACTCTGTGTTTATATCGTACTAAGTCGGTTCATTGCTCTGTGTTTATATTGTAATGCGTCTCTTCACTACTGTGTTTATATTGTACTGTGTCAGTTTATTATTCTATTTTTTTTTGTACTGTGTCTCTTCACTACTCTGTGTTTTTATTGTACTGTCAGTATATTACTCTGTGTTTATATTGTACAGTGCCAGTCCATCACTCTGTCTTTATTTTACACTGTGTCATTTCATTATTCTGTGTTTATATTGTACTGTCTCAGTTAATTACATTGTGTTTCTATTGTACAGTTTTAGTTCATTACTCTGTTTATATTGGTCTGTGTCAATTCATGACTGAGATGATATTGTACTTTGTCAGTTGATTACTCTGCGTGTGTATGTTGTGCTGTGTCAGTTCATTGCTCGTTGTTCATATTGCAATGTGTCTGTTAATTGATTTATGTTAATACTGCACTATGTCAGTTCATTACTCTGTCTTAATATTATGCTGTGTCAGTTCATTACTCTGTGTTAAGATTATGCTGTGTCAGTTCATTACTCTCTGTTCAAATTGTACTGTGTCAGTTCATTACACTGTGTTTAAATTCTACTGATCAGTTTATTACTCTGTGTTTATTTTGTACTGTGTCTCTTCATACTCTGTGTTTATATTGTACTGTGTCAGTTCATTACATTGTGTTTATATTGTACTGTGTCACTTCATTACTCTGTGTTTATATTGTACTGTGTCAGTTATTTACTCTGTGTTTATATTATACTGTGTCAGTTCATTACTCTGTGCTTATATTGTACTGTGTCATTTCATTACTCTGTGTTTATATTGTACTGTGTCAGTTATTTACTCTGTGTTTATATTGTTCTGTGTCATTTCATTATACTGTGTTTATATTGTACTGTGTCAGTTCATTACTCTGTGTTTATATTGTACTGTGTCAGTTCATTACTCTGTGTTTATATTGTACTGTGTCTCTTCACTACTCTGTGTTTATATTGTACTGTTTCAGTTCATTAATCTGTGTTTATATTGTACTGTGTCAGTTCATTGCTCTGTGTTTATATTGTACTGTGTCTCTTCACTACTCTGTGTTTATATTGTACTGTGTCAGTTCATTACTCTGTGTTTATATTGTACTGTGACAGTTCATTACTTTGTGTTTATATTGTAATGTGTCAGTTATTTACTCTGTGTTTATATTGTACTGTGTCAGTTTTTTACTCTCCATTTACACTGTAGTGTGTCAGTTCATTACTCTACGTTTACGTTGTGTGTCAGTTCATGACTCTGTGTTTATATTTTGCTGTGTCAGTTCATGACTCTGTTTTTTATACTGTGCTGTGTCAGTTCATGACTCTGTGTTTATATTGTACTGTCTCAGTTCATTACTCTGTGTTTATATTGTACTGTGTCACTTCATTGCTCTGTGTTTATATTATACTGTGTCAAATCATTACACTGTGTTTATATTGTACTGTGACAGTTCATTACTCTGTGCTTATATTGTACTATGTCAGTTCATGACTCTGTGTTTATATTGTACCTTGTCGGTTCATTGCTCTGTGTTTATATTGTACTGCGTCTCTTCACTACTGTGTTTATATTGTACTGTGTCAGTTTATTATTCTATTTTTTTTTGTACTGTGTCTCTTCACTACTCTGTGTTTTTATTGTACTGTCAGTATATTACTCTGTGTTTATATTGTACAGTGCCAGTCCATCACTCTGTCTTTATTTTACACTGTGTCATTTCATTATTCTGTGTTTATATTGTACTGTCTCAGTTAATTACATTGTGTTTCTATTGTACAGTTTTAGTTCATTACTCTGTTTATATTGGTCTGTGTCAATTCATGACTGAGATGATATTTTACTTTGTCAGTTGATTACTCTGTGTGTATGTTGTGCTGTGTCAGTTCATTGCTCTTTGTTCATATTGCAATGTGTCTGTTAATTGATCTATGTTATTACTGCACTATGTCAGTTCATTACTCTGTCTTAATATTATGCTGTGTCAGTTCATTACTCTGTGTTAAGATTATGCTGTGTCAGTTCATTACTCTCTGTTCAAATTGTACTGTGTCAGTTCATTACACTGTGTTCAAATTGTACTGTGTCAGTTCATTACCCTGTGTTTATATTGTACCGTGTCAGTTTATTACTCTGTGTTTATTTTCTACTGTGTCTCTTCATACTCTGTGTTTATATTGTACTGTGTCATTTCATTACATTGTGTTTATATTGTACTGTGTCACTTCATTACTCTGTGTTCATATTGTACAGTGTCAGTTCATCACACTGTGTTTATATTGTACTGTCAGTTCATTACTCTGTGTTTATATTGTACTGTGTCACTTCAATACTCTGTGTTTATATTGTACTGTGTCACTTCTTGACTCTGTGTTTATATTGTACTGTGTCAGTTCATTACTCTGTGTTTATATTGTACTGTGTCAGTTCATTACTCTGTGTTTATATTGTACTGTGTCAGTTCATTACTCTGTGTTTATATTGTACTGTGTCAGTTCATTACTCTGTGTTTATATTGTACTGTGTCAGTTATTTACTCTGTGTTTATATTGTACTGTGTCAGTTCATTGCTCTGTGTTTATATTGTACTGTGTCAGTTCATTACTCTGTGTTTATGCTGTGTGTCAGTTCATTTATCTATGTTTATATTGTAGTGTGTCAGTTCATTACTCTGTGTTTATATTGTACTGTGTCAGTTCATTACTCTCCATTTACACTGTAGTGTGTCAGTTCATTACTCTACGTTTACGTTGTGTGTCAGTTCATGACTCTGTGTTTATATTTTGCTGTGTCAGTTCATGACTCTGTGTTTATATTGTGCTGTGTCAGTTCATGACTCTGTGTTTATATTGTACTGTCTCAGTTCATTACTCTGTGTTTATATTGTACTGTGTCAGTTCATTACACTGTGTTTATATTGTACTGTGACAGTTCATTACTCTGTGCTTATATTGTACTGTGTCAGTTTTTGACACTGTGTTTATATTGTACTGTGTCGGTGCATTGCTCTGTGTTTATATTGTAATGCGTCTCTTCACTACTGTGTTTATATTGTACTGTGTCAGTTTATTATTCTATTTTTTTTTGTACTGTGTCTCTTCACTACTCTGTGTTTTTATTGTACTGTCAGTATATTACTCTGTGTTTATATTGTACAGTGCCAGTCCATCACTCTGTCTTTATTTTACACTGTGTCATTTCATTATTCTGTGTTTATATTGTACTGTCTCAGTTAATTACATTGTGTTTCTATTGTACTGTTTTAGTTCATTACTCTGTTTATATTGGTCTGTGTCAATTCATGACTGAGGTGATATTGTACTTTGTCAGTTGATTACTCTGCGTGTGTATGTTGTGCTGGGTCAGTTCATTGCTCTTTGTTCATATTGCAATGTGTCTGTTAATTGATCTATGTTATTACTGCACTATGTCAGTTCATTACTCTGTCTTAATATTATGCTATGTCAGTTCATTACTCTGTGTTAAGATTATGCTGTGTCAGTTCATTACTCTCTGTTCAAATTGTACTGTGTCAGTTCATTACTCTGTGTTTATATTGTACTGTGTCAGTTTATTACTCTGTGTTTATTTTGTACTGTGTCTCTTCATACTCTGTGTTTATATTGTACTGTGTCAGTTATTTACTCTGTGTTTATATTGTACTGTGTCAGTTCATTACACTGTGTTTATATTGTACTGTGTCAGTTCATTACTCTGTGTTTATATTGTACTGTGTCTCTTCACTACTCTGTGTTTATATTGTACTGTGTCAGTTCATTACTCTGTGTTTTTATTGTACTGTGTCTGTTCATTACATTGTGTTTATATTGTACTGTCAGTTCATTACTCTGTGTTTATATTGTACTGTGTCATTTCACTACTCTGTGTTTATATTGTACTGTGTCACTTCATGACTCTGTGTTTATATTGTACTGAGTCAGTTCATTACTTTGTGTTTATTTTTTACTCTGTCTCTTCACTACTCTGTGTTTATATTGTACTGTGACAGTTCATTACTCTGTGTTTTTATTGTACTGTGTCAGTTCATTACTCTGTGTTTATATTGTACTGTGTCAGTTCATTACTCTGTGTTTATATTGTACTGTGTCATTTCATTACTCTGTGTTTATATTGTACTGTGTCATTTCACTACTCTGTGTTTATATTGTACTGTGACAGTTCACTACTCTGTGTTTTTATTGTACTGTGTCAGTTCATTACTCTGTGTTTATATTGTACTGTGTCAGTTCATTACTCTGTGTTTATATTGTACTGTGTCATTTCATTACTCTGTGTTTATATTGTACTGTGTCAGTTATTTACTCTGTGTTTATATTGTACTGTGTCAGTTCATTGCTCTGTGTTTATATTGTAATGTGTCAGTTCATTACTCTGTGTTTATGCTGTGTGTCAGTTCATTTATCTATGTTTATATTGTACTGTGTTAGTTCATTACTCTGTGTTTATATTGTACTGTGTCAGTTCATTACTCTCCATTTACACTGTAGTGTGTCAGTTCATTACTCTACGTTTACATTGTGTGTCAGTTCATGACTCTGTGTTTATATTTTGCTGTGGCAGTCCATGACTCTGTGTTTATATTGTGCTGTGTCAGTTCATGACTCTGTGTTTATATTGTACTGTGTCACTTCATTGCTCTGTGTTTATATTGTACTGTGTCAGTTCATTCCACTGTGTTTATATTGTACTGTGACAGTTCATTACTCTGTGCTTATATTGTACTGTGTCAGTTCATGACTCTGTGTTTATATCGTACTGTGTCGGTTCATTGCTCTGTGTTTATATTGTAATGCGTCTCTTCACTACTGTGTTTATATTGTACTGTGTCAGTTTATTATTCTATTTTTTTTGTACTGTGTCTCTTCACTACTCTGTGTTTTTATTGTACTGTCAGTATATTACTCTGTGTTTATATTGTACAGTGCCAGTCCATCACTCTGTCTTTATTTTACACTGTGTCATTTCATTATTCTGTGTTTATATTGTACTGTCTCAGTTAATTACATTGTGTTTCTATTGTACAGTTTTAGTTCATTACTCTGTTTATATTGGTCTGTGTCAATTCATGACTGAGATGATATTGTACTTTGTCAGTTGATTACTCTGCGTGTGTATGTTGTGCTGTGTCAGTTCATTGCTCTTTGTTCATATTGCAATGTGTCTGTTAATTGATCTATGTTATTACTGCACTATGTCAGTTCATTACTCTGTCTTAATATTATGCTGTGTCAGTTCATTACTCTGTGTTAAGATTATGCTGTGTCAGTTCATGACTCTCTGTTCAAATTGTACTGTGTCAGTTCATTAGACTGTGTTTAAATTGTACTGTGTCAGTTTATTACTCTGTGTTTATTTTGTACTGTGTCTCTTCATACTCTGTGTTTATATTGTACTGTGTCAGTTCATTACATTGTGTTTATATTGTACTGTGTCACTTCATTACTCTGTGTCTATATTGTACTGTGTCAGTTATTTACTCTGTGTTTATATTGTACTGTGTCAGTTCATTACTCTGTGCTTATATTGTACTGTGTCATTTCATTACTCTGTGTTTATATTGTACTGTGTCAGTTATTTACTCTGTGTTTATATTTTTCTGTGTCATTTCATTACACTGTGTTTATATTGTACTGTGTCAGTTCATTACTCTGTTTTTATATTGTACTGTGTCAGTTCATTACTCTGTGTTTATATTGTACTGTGTCTCTTCACTACTCTGTGTTTATATTGTACTGTGTCAGTTCATTAATCTGTGTTTATATTGTACTGTGTCAGTTCATTGCTCTGTGTTTATATTGTACTGTGTCTCTTCACTACTCTGTGTTTATATTGTACTGTGACAGTTCATTACTTTGTGTTTATATTGTACTGTGTCAGTTATTTACTCTGTGTTTATATTGTACTGTGTCAGTTTTTTACTCTGTGTTTATATTGTACTGTGTCAGTTCATTACTCTATGTTTATATTGTACTGTGTCAGTTATTTACTCCGTGTTTATATTGTACTGTGTCATTTCATTACTCTGTTTACGTTGTGTGTCAGTTCATCACTCTGTGTTTATATTGTAATGTGTCAGTTCATTACTCTGTGTTTATGCTGTGTGTCAGTTCATTTTTCTATGTTTATATTGTACTGTGTTAGTTCATTACTCTGTGTTTATATTGTTCTGTGTCAGTTCATTACTCTCCATTTACACTGTAGAGTGTCAGTTCATTACTCTACGTTTACGTTGTGTGTCAGTTCATGACTCTGTGTTTATATTTTGCTGTGTCAGTTCATGACTCTGTGTTTATATTGTGCTGTGTCAGTTCATGACTCTGTGTTTATATTGTACTGTCTCAGCTCATTACTCTGTGTTTATATTGTACTGTGTCACTTCATTGCTCTGTGTTTATATTGTACTGTGTCAGTTCATTCCACTGTGTTTATATTGTACTGTGACAGTTCATTACTCTGTGCTTATATTGTACTGTGTCAGTTCATGACTCTGTGTTTATATCGTACTAAGTCGGTTCATTGCTCTGTGTTTATATTGTAATGCGTCTCTTCACTACTGTGTTTATATTGTACTGTGTCAGTTTATTATTCTATTTTTTTTTGTACTGTGTCTCTTCACTACTCTGTGTTTTTATTGTACTGTCAGTATATTACTCTGTGTTTATATTGTACAGTGCCAGTCCATCACTCTGTCTTTATTTTACACTGTGTCATTTCATTATTCTGTGTTTATATTGTACTGTCTCAGTTAATTACATTGTGTTTCTATTGTACAGTTTTAGTTCATTACTCTGTTTATATTGGTCTGTGTCAATTCATGACTGAGATGATATTGTACTTTGTCAGTTGATTACTCTGCGTGTGTATGTTGTGCTGTGTCAGTTCATTGCTCGTTGTTCATATTGCAATGTGTCTGTTAATTGATTTATGTTATTACTGCACTATGTCAGTTCATTACTCTGTCTTAATATTATGCTGTGTCAGTTCATTACTCTGTGTTAAGATTATGCTGTGTCAGTTCATTACTCTCTGTTCAAATTGTACTGTGTCAGTTCATTACACTGTGTTTAAATTCTACTGATCAGTTTATTACTCTGTGTTTATTTTGTACTGTGTCTCTTCATACTCTGTGTTTATATTGTACTGTGTCAGTTCATTACATTGTGTTTATATTGTACTGTGTCACTTCATTACTCTGTGTTTATATTGTACTGTGTCAGTTATTTACTCTGTGTTTATATTATACTGTGTCAGTTCATTACTCTGTGCTTATATTGTACTGTGTCATTTCATTACTCTGTGTTTATATTGTACTGTGTCAGTTATTTACTCTGTGTTTATATTGTTCTGTGTCATTTCATTATACTGTGTTTATATTGTACTGTGTCAGTTCATTACTCTGTGTTTATATTGTACTGTGTCAGTTCATTACTCTGTGTTTATATTGTACTGTGTCTCTTCACTACTCTGTGTTTATATTGTACTGTTTCAGTTCATTAATCTGTGTTTATATTGTACTGTGTCAGTTCATTGCTCTGTGTTTATATTGTACTGTGTCTCTTCACTACTCTGTGTTTATATTGTACTGTGTCAGTTCATTACTCTGTGTTTATATTGTACTGTGACAGTTCATTACTTTGTGTTTATATTGTAATGTGTCAGTTATTTACTCTGTGTTTATATTGTACTGTGTCAGTTTTTTACTCTCCATTTACACTGTAGTGTGTCAGTTCATTACTCTACGTTTACGTTGTGTGTCAGTTCATGACTCTGTGTTTATATTTTGCTGTGTCAGTTCATGACTCTGTTTTTTATACTGTGCTGTGTCAGTTCATGACTCTGTGTTTATATTGTACTGTCTCAGTTCATTACTCTGTGTTTATATTGTACTGTGTCACTTCATTGCTCTGTGTTTATATTATACTGTGTCAAATCATTACACTGTGTTTATATTGTACTGTGACAGTTCATTACTCTGTGCTTATATTGTACTATGTCAGTTCATGACTCTGTGTTTATATTGTACCTTGTCGGTTCATTGCTCTGTGTTTATATTGTACTGCGTCTCTTCACTACTGTGTTTATATTGTACTGTGTCAGTTTATTATTCTATTTTTTTTTGTACTGTGTCTCTTCACTACTCTGTGTTTTTATTGTACTGTCAGTATATTACTCTGTGTTTATATTGTACAGTGCCAGTCCATCACTCTGTCTTTATTTTACACTGTGTCATTTCATTATTCTGTGTTTATATTGTACTGTCTCAGTTAATTACATTGTGTTTCTATTGTACAGTTTTAGTTCATTACTCTGTTTATATTGGTCTGTGTCAATTCATGACTGAGATGATATTTTACTTTGTCAGTTGATTACTCTGTGTGTATGTTGTGCTGTGTCAGTTCATTGCTCTTTGTTCATATTGCAATGTGTCTGTTAATTGATCTATGTTATTACTGCACTATGTCAGTTCATTACTCTGTCTTAATATTATGCTGTGTCAGTTCATTACTCTGTGTTAAGATTATGCTGTGTCAGTTCATTACTCTCTGTTCAAATTGTACTGTGTCAGTTCATTACACTGTGTTCAAATTGTACTGTGTCAGTTCATTACCCTGTGTTTATATTGTACCGTGTCAGTTTATTACTCTGTGTTTATTTTCTACTGTGTCTCTTCATACTCTGTGTTTATATTGTACTGTGTCATTTCATTACATTGTGTTTATATTGTACTGTGTCACTTCATTACTCTGTGTTCATATTGTACAGTGTCAGTTCATCACACTGTGTTTATATTGTACTGTCAGTTCATTACTCTGTGTTTAT
This sequence comes from Carcharodon carcharias, assembly GCF_017639515.1. Lineage (NCBI taxonomy): Eukaryota > Metazoa > Chordata > Chondrichthyes > Lamniformes > Lamnidae > Carcharodon > Carcharodon carcharias. Next base: position 23,541,446 of record NC_054471.1, read on the forward strand.
ATTGTACTGTGTCACTTCAATACTCTGTGTTTATATTGTACTGTGTCACTTCTTGACTCTGTGTTTATATTGTACTGTGTCAGTTCATTACTCTGTGTTTATATTGTACTGTGTCAGTTCATTACTCTGTGTTTATATTGTACTGTGTCAGTTCATTACTCTGTGTTTATATTGTACTGTGTCAGTTCATTACTCTGTGTTTATATTGTACTGTGTCAGTTATTTACTCTGTGTTTATATTGTACTGTGTCAGTTCATTGCTCTGTGTTTATATTGTACTGTGTCAGTTCATTACTCTGTGTTTATGCTGTGTGTCAGTTCATTTATCTATGTTTATATTGTAGTGTGTCAGTTCATTACTCTGTGTTTATATTGTACTGTGTCAGTTCATTACTCTCCATTTACACTGTAGTGTGTCAGTTCATTACTCTACGTTTACGTTGTGTGTCAGTTCATGACTCTGTGTTTATATTTTGCTGTGTCAGTTCATGACTCTGTGTTTATATTGTGCTGTGTCAGTTCATGACTCTGTGTTTATATTGTACTGTCTCAGTTCATTACTCTGTGTTTATATTGTACTGTGTCAGTTCATTACACTGTGTTTATATTGTACTGTGACAGTTCATTACTCTGTGCTTATATTGTACTGTGTCAGTTTTTGACACTGTGTTTATATTGTACTGTGTCGGTGCATTGCTCTGTGTTTATATTGTAATGCGTCTCTTCACTACTGTGTTTATATTGTACTGTGTCAGTTTATTATTCTATTTTTTTTTGTACTGTGTCTCTTCACTACTCTGTGTTTTTATTGTACTGTCAGTATATTACTCTGTGTTTATATTGTACAGTGCCAGTCCATCACTCTGTCTTTATTTTACACTGTGTCATTTCATTATTCTGTGTTTATATTGTACTGTCTCAGTTAATTACATTGTGTTTCTATTGTACAGTTTTAGTTCATTACTCTGTTTATATTGGTCTGTGTCAATTCATGACTGAGATGATATTGTACTTTGTCAGTTGATTACTCTGCGTGTGTATGTTGTGCTGTGTCAGTTCATTGCTCTTTGTTCATATTGCAATGTGTCTGTTAATTGATCTATGTTATTACTGCACTATGTCAGTTCATTACTCTGTCTTAATATTATGCTGTGTCAGTTCATTACTCTGTGTTAAGATTATGCTGTGTCAGTTCATGACTCTCTGTTCAAATTGTACTGTGTCAGTTCATTAGACTGTGTTTAAATTGTACTGTGTCAGTTTATTACTCTGTGTTTATTTTGTACTGTGTCTCTTCATACTCTGTGTTTATATTGTACTGTGTCAGTTCATTACATTGTGTTTATATTGTACTGTGTCACTTCATTACTCTGTGTCTATATTGTACTGTGTCAGTTATTTACTCTGTGTTTATATTGTACTGTGTCAGTTCATTACTCTGTGCTTATATTGTACTGTGTCATTTCATTACTCTGTGTTTATATTGTACTGTGTCAGTTATTTACTCTGTGTTTATATTTTTCTGTGTCATTTCATTACACTGTGTTTATATTGTACTGTGTCAGTTCATTACTCTGTTTTTATATTGTACTGTGTCAGTTCATTACTCTGTGTTTATATTGTACTGTGTCTCTTCACTACTCTGTGTTTATATTGTACTGTGTCAGTTCATTAATCTGTGTTTATATTGTACTGTGTCAGTTCATTGCTCTGTGTTTATATTGTACTGTGTCTCTTCACTACTCTGTGTTTATATTGTACTGTGACAGTTCATTACTTTGTGTTTATATTGTACTGTGTCAGTTATTTACTCTGTGTTTATATTGTACTGTGTCAGTTTTTTACTCTGTGTTTATATTGTACTGTGTCAGTTCATTACTCTATGTTTATATTGTACTGTGTCAGTTATTTACTCCGTGTTTATATTGTACTGTGTCATTTCATTACTCTGTTTACGTTGTGTGTCAGTTCATCACTCTGTGTTTATATTGTAATGTGTCAGTTCATTACTCTGTGTTTATGCTGTGTGTCAGTTCATTTTTCTATGTTTATATTGTACTGTGTTAGTTCATTACTCTGTGTTTATATTGTTCTGTGTCAGTTCATTACTCTCCATTTACACTGTAGAGTGTCAGTTCATTACTCTACGTTTACGTTGTGTGTCAGTTCATGACTCTGTGTTTATATTTTGCTGTGTCAGTTCATGACTCTGTGTTTATATTGTGCTGTGTCAGTTCATGACTCTGTGTTTATATTGTACTGTCTCAGCTCATTACTCTGTGTTTATATTGTACTGTGTCACTTCATTGCTCTGTGTTTATATTGTACTGTGTCAGTTCATTCCACTGTGTTTATATTGTACTGTGACAGTTCATTACTCTGTGCTTATATTGTACTGTGTCAGTTCATGACTCTGTGTTTATATCGTACTAAGTCGGTTCATTGCTCTGTGTTTATATTGTAATGCGTCTCTTCACTACTGTGTTTATATTGTACTGTGTCAGTTTATTATTCTATTTTTTTTTGTACTGTGTCTCTTCACTACTCTGTGTTTTTATTGTACTGTCAGTATATTACTCTGTGTTTATATTGTACAGTGCCAGTCCATCACTCTGTCTTTATTTTACACTGTGTCATTTCATTATTCTGTGTTTATATTGTACTGTCTCAGTTAATTACATTGTGTTTCTATTGTACAGTTTTAGTTCATTACTCTGTTTATATTGGTCTGTGTCAATTCATGACTGAGATGATATTGTACTTTGTCAGTTGATTACTCTGCGTGTGTATGTTGTGCTGTGTCAGTTCATTGCTCGTTGTTCATATTGCAATGTGTCTGTTAATTGATTTATGTTATTACTGCACTATGTCAGTTCATTACTCTGTCTTAATATTATGCTGTGTCAGTTCATTACTCTGTGTTAAGATTATGCTGTGTCAGTTCATTACTCTCTGTTCAAATTGTACTGTGTCAGTTCATTACACTGTGTTTAAATTCTACTGATCAGTTTATTACTCTGTGTTTATTTTGTACTGTGTCTCTTCATACTCTGTGTTTATATTGTACTGTGTCAGTTCATTACATTGTGTTTATATTGTACTGTGTCACTTCATTACTCTGTGTTTATATTGTACTGTGTCAGTTATTTACTCTGTGTTTATATTATACTGTGTCAGTTCATTACTCTGTGCTTATATTGTACTGTGTCATTTCATTACTCTGTGTTTATATTGTACTGTGTCAGTTATTTACTCTGTGTTTATATTGTTCTGTGTCATTTCATTATACTGTGTTTATATTGTACTGTGTCAGTTCATTACTCTGTGTTTATATTGTACTGTGTCAGTTCATTACTCTGTGTTTATATTGTACTGTGTCTCTTCACTACTCTGTGTTTATATTGTACTGTTTCAGTTCATTAATCTGTGTTTATATTGTACTGTGTCAGTTCATTGCTCTGTGTTTATATTGTACTGTGTCTCTTCACTACTCTGTGTTTATATTGTACTGTGTCAGTTCATTACTCTGTGTTTATATTGTACTGTGACAGTTCATTACTTTGTGTTTATATTGTAATGTGTCAGTTATTTACTCTGTGTTTATATTGTACTGTGTCAGTTTTTTACTCTCCATTTACACTGTAGTGTGTCAGTTCATTACTCTACGTTTACGTTGTGTGTCAGTTCATGACTCTGTGTTTATATTTTGCTGTGTCAGTTCATGACTCTGTTTTTTATACTGTGCTGTGTCAGTTCATGACTCTGTGTTTATATTGTACTGTCTCAGTTCATTACTCTGTGTTTATATTGTACTGTGTCACTTCATTGCTCTGTGTTTATATTATACTGTGTCAAATCATTACACTGTGTTTATATTGTACTGTGACAGTTCATTACTCTGTGCTTATATTGTACTATGTCAGTTCATGACTCTGTGTTTATATTGTACCTTGTCGGTTCATTGCTCTGTGTTTATATTGTACTGCGTCTCTTCACTACTGTGTTTATATTGTACTGTGTCAGTTTATTATTCTATTTTTTTTTGTACTGTGTCTCTTCACTACTCTGTGTTTTTATTGTACTGTCAGTATATTACTCTGTGTTTATATTGTACAGTGCCAGTCCATCACTCTGTCTTTATTTTACACTGTGTCATTTCATTATTCTGTGTTTATATTGTACTGTCTCAGTTAATTACATTGTGTTTCTATTGTACAGTTTTAGTTCATTACTCTGTTTATATTGGTCTGTGTCAATTCATGACTGAGATGATATTTTACTTTGTCAGTTGATTACTCTGTGTGTATGTTGTGCTGTGTCAGTTCATTGCTCTTTGTTCATATTGCAATGTGTCTGTTAATTGATCTATGTTATTACTGCACTATGTCAGTTCATTACTCTGTCTTAATATTATGCTGTGTCAGTTCATTACTCTGTGTTAAGATTATGCTGTGTCAGTTCATTACTCTCTGTTCAAATTGTACTGTGTCAGTTCATTACACTGTGTTCAAATTGTACTGTGTCAGTTCATTACCCTGTGTTTATATTGTACCGTGTCAGTTTATTACTCTGTGTTTATTTTCTACTGTGTCTCTTCATACTCTGTGTTTATATTGTACTGTGTCATTTCATTACATTGTGTTTATATTGTACTGTGTCACTTCATTACTCTGTGTTCATATTGTACAGTGTCAGTTCATCACACTGTGTTTATATTGTACTGTCAGTTCATTACTCTGTGTTTATATTGTACTGTGTCACTTCAATACTCTGTGTTTATATTGTACTGTGTCACTTCTTGACTCTGTGTTTATATTGTACTGTGTCAGTTCATTACTCTGTGTTTATATTGTACTGTGTCAGTTCATTACTCTGTGTTTATATTGTACTGTGTCAGTTCATTACTCTGTGTTTATATTGTACTGTGTCAGTTCATTACTCTGTGTTTATATTGTACTGTGTCAGTTATTTACTCTGTGTTTATATTGTACTGTGTCAGTTCATTGCTCTGTGTTTATATTGTACTGTGTCAGTTCATTACTCTGTGTTTATGCTGTGTGTCAGTTCATTTATCTATGTTTATATTGTAGTGTGTCAGTTCATTACTCTGTGTTTATATTGTACTGTGTCAGTTCATTACTCTCCATTTACACTGTAGTGTGTCAGTTCATTACTCTACGTTTACGTTGTGTGTCAGTTCATGACTCTGTGTTTATATTTTGCTGTGTCAGTTCATGACTCTGTGTTTATATTGTGCTGTGTCAGTTCATGACTCTGTGTTTATATTGTACTGTCTCAGTTCATTACTCTGTGTTTATATTGTACTGTGTCAGTTCATTACACTGTGTTTATATTGTACTGTGACAGTTCATTACTCTGTGCTTATATTGTACTGTGTCAGTTTTTGACACTGTGTTTATATTGTACTGTGTCGGTGCATTGCTCTGTGTTTATATTGTAATGCGTCTCTTCACTACTGTGTTTATATTGTACTGTGTCAGTTTATTATTCTATTTTTTTTTGTACTGTGTCTCTTCACTACTCTGTGTTTTTATTGTACTGTCAGTATATTACTCTGTGTTTATATTGTACAGTGCCAGTCCATCACTCTGTCTTTATTTTACACTGTGTCATTTCATTATTCTGTGTTTATATTGTACTGTCTCAGTTAATTACATTGTGTTTCTATTGTACTGTTTTAGTTCATTACTCTGTTTATATTGGTCTGTGTCAATTCATGACTGAGGTGATATTGTACTTTGTCAGTTGATTACTCTGCGTGTGTATGTTGTGCTGGGTCAGTTCATTGCTCTTTGTTCATATTGCAATGTGTCTGTTAATTGATCTATGTTATTACTGCACTATGTCAGTTCATTACTCTGTCTTAATATTATGCTATGTCAGTTCATTACTCTGTGTTAAGATTATGCTGTGTCAGTTCATTACTCTCTGTTCAAATTGTACTGTGTCAGTTCATTACTCTGTGTTTATATTGTACTGTGTCAGTTTATTACTCTGTGTTTATTTTGTACTGTGTCTCTTCATACTCTGTGTTTATATTGTACTGTGTCAGTTATTTACTCTGTGTTTATATTGTACTGTGTCAGTTCATTACACTGTGTTTATATTGTACTGTGTCAGTTCATTACTCTGTGTTTATATTGTACTGTGTCTCTTCACTACTCTGTGTTTATATTGTACTGTGTCAGTTCATTACTCTGTGTTTTTATTGTACTGTGTCTGTTCATTACATTGTGTTTATATTGTACTGTCAGTTCATTACTCTGTGTTTATATTGTACTGTGTCATTTCACTACTCTGTGTTTATATTGTACTGTGTCACTTCATGACTCTGTGTTTATATTGTACTGAGTCAGTTCATTACTTTGTGTTTATTTTTTACTCTGTCTCTTCACTACTCTGTGTTTATATTGTACTGTGACAGTTCATTACTCTGTGTTTTTATTGTACTGTGTCAGTTCATTACTCTGTGTTTATATTGTACTGTGTCAGTTCATTACTCTGTGTTTATATTGTACTGTGTCATTTCATTACTCTGTGTTTATATTGTACTGTGTCATTTCACTACTCTGTGTTTATATTGTACTGTGACAGTTCACTACTCTGTGTTTTTATTGTACTGTGTCAGTTCATTACTCTGTGTTTATATTGTACTGTGTCAGTTCATTACTCTGTGTTTATATTGTACTGTGTCATTTCATTACTCTGTGTTTATATTGTACTGTGTCAGTTATTTACTCTGTGTTTATATTGTACTGTGTCAGTTCATTGCTCTGTGTTTATATTGTAATGTGTCAGTTCATTACTCTGTGTTTATGCTGTGTGTCAGTTCATTTATCTATGTTTATATTGTACTGTGTTAGTTCATTACTCTGTGTTTATATTGTACTGTGTCAGTTCATTACTCTCCATTTACACTGTAGTGTGTCAGTTCATTACTCTACGTTTACATTGTGTGTCAGTTCATGACTCTGTGTTTATATTTTGCTGTGGCAGTCCATGACTCTGTGTTTATATTGTGCTGTGTCAGTTCATGACTCTGTGTTTATATTGTACTGTGTCACTTCATTGCTCTGTGTTTATATTGTACTGTGTCAGTTCATTCCACTGTGTTTATATTGTACTGTGACAGTTCATTACTCTGTGCTTATATTGTACTGTGTCAGTTCATGACTCTGTGTTTATATCGTACTGTGTCGGTTCATTGCTCTGTGTTTATATTGTAATGCGTCTCTTCACTACTGTGTTTATATTGTACTGTGTCAGTTTATTATTCTATTTTTTTTGTACTGTGTCTCTTCACTACTCTGTGTTTTTATTGTACTGTCAGTATATTACTCTGTGTTTATATTGTACAGTGCCAGTCCATCACTCTGTCTTTATTTTACACTGTGTCATTTCATTATTCTGTGTTTATATTGTACTGTCTCAGTTAATTACATTGTGTTTCTATTGTACAGTTTTAGTTCATTACTCTGTTTATATTGGTCTGTGTCAATTCATGACTGAGATGATATTGTACTTTGTCAGTTGATTACTCTGCGTGTGTATGTTGTGCTGTGTCAGTTCATTGCTCTTTGTTCATATTGCAATGTGTCTGTTAATTGATCTATGTTATTACTGCACTATGTCAGTTCATTACTCTGTCTTAATATTATGCTGTGTCAGTTCATTACTCTGTGTTAAGATTATGCTGTGTCAGTTCATGACTCTCTGTTCAAATTGTACTGTGTCAGTTCATTAGACTGTGTTTAAATTGTACTGTGTCAGTTTATTACTCTGTGTTTATTTTGTACTGTGTCTCTTCATACTCTGTGTTTATATTGTACTGTGTCAGTTCATTACATTGTGTTTATATTGTACTGTGTCACTTCATTACTCTGTGTCTATATTGTACTGTGTCAGTTATTTACTCTGTGTTTATATTGTACTGTGTCAGTTCATTACTCTGTGCTTATATTGTACTGTGTCATTTCATTACTCTGTGTTTATATTGTACTGTGTCAGTTATTTACTCTGTGTTTATATTTTTCTGTGTCATTTCATTACACTGTGTTTATATTGTACTGTGTCAGTTCATGACTCTGTGTTTATATTTTGCTGTGTCAGTTCATGACTCTGTGTTTATATTGTACTGTGTCTCTTCACTACTCTGTGTTTATATTGTACTGTGTCAGTTCATTAATCTGTGTTTATATTGTACTGTGTCAGTTCATTGCTCTGTGTTTATATTGTACTGTGTCTCTTCACTACTCTGTGTTTATATTGTACTGTGACAGTTCATTACTTTGTGTTTATATTGTACTGTGTCAGTTATTTACTCTGTGTTTATATTGTACTGTGTCAGTTTTTTACTCTGTGTTTATATTGTACTGAGTCAGTTCATTACTCTATGTTTATATTGTACTGTGTCAGTTATTTACTCCGTGTTTATATTGTACTGTGTCATTTCATTACTCTGTTTACGTTGTGTGTCAGTTCATCACTCTGTGTTTATATTGTAATGTGTCAGTTCATTACTCTGTGTTTATGCTGTGTGTCAGTTCATTTTTCTATGTTTATATTGTACTGTGTTAGTTCATTACTCTGTGTTTATATTGTTCTGTGTCAGTTCATTACTCTCCATTTACACTGTAGAGTGTCAGTTCATTACTCTACGTTTACGTTGTGTGTCAGTTCATGACTCTGTGTTTATATTTTGCTGTGTCAGTTCATGACTCTGTGTTTATATTGTGCTGTGTCAGTTCATGACTCTGTGTTTATATTGTACTGTCTCAGCTCATTACTCTGTGTTTATATTGTACTGTGTCACTTCATTGCTCTGTGTTTATATTGTACTGTGTCAGTTCATTCCACTGTGTTTATATTGTACTGTGACAGTTCATTACTCTGTGCTTATATTGTACTGTGTCAGTTCATGACTCTGTGTTTATATCGTACTAAGTCGGTTCATTGCTCTGTGTTTATATTGTAATGCGTCTCTTCACTACTGTGTTTATATTGTACTGTGTCAGTTTATTATTCTATTTTTTTTTGTACTGTGTCTCTTCACTACTCTGTGTTTTTATTGTACTGTCAGTATATTACTCTGTGTTTATATTGTACAGTGCCAGTCCATCACTCTGTCTTTATTTTACACTGTGTCATTTCATTATTCTGTGTTTATATTGTACTGTCTCAGTTAATTACATTGTGTTTCTATTGTACAGTTTTAGTTCATTACTCTGTTTATATTGGTCTGTGTCAATTCATGACTGAGATGATATTGTACTTTGTCAGTTGATTACTCTGCGTGTGTATGTTGTGCTGTGTCAGTTCATTGCTCGTTGTTCATATTGCAATGTGTCTGTTAATTGATTTATGTTATTACTGCACTATGTCAGTTCATTACTCTGTCTTAATATTATGCTGTGTCAGTTCATTACTCTGTGTTAAGATTATGCTGTGTCAGTTCATTACTCTCTGTTCAAATTGTACTGTGTCAGTTCATTACACTGTGTTTAAATTCTACTGATCAGTTTATTACTCTGTGTTTATTTTGTACTGTGTCTCTTCATACTCTGTGTTTATATTGTACTGTGTCAGTTCATTACATTGTGTTTATATTGTACTGTGTCACTTCATTACTCTGTGTTTATATTGTACTGTGTCAGTTATTTACTCTGTGTTTATATTATACTGTGTCAGTTCATTACTCTGTGCTTATATTGTACTGTGTCATTTCATTACTCTGTGTTTATATTGTACTGTGTCAGTTATTTACTCTGTGTTTATATTGTTCTGTGTCATTTCATTATACTGTGTTTATATTGTACTGTGTCAGTTCATTACTCTGTGTTTATATTGTACTGTGTCAGTTCATTACTCTGTGTTTATATTGTACTGTGTCTCTTCACTACTCTGTGTTTATATTGTACTGTTTCAGTTCTTTAATCTGTGTTTATATTGTACTGTGTCAGTTCATTGCTCTGTGTTTATATTGTACTGTGTCTCTTCACTACTCTGTGTTTATATTGTACTGTGTCAGTTCATTACTCTGTGTTTATATTGTACTGTGACAGTTCATTACTTTGTGTTTATATTGTAATGTGTCAGTTATTTACTCTGTGTTTATATTGTACTGTGTCAGTTTTTTACTCTCCATTTACACTGTAGTGTGTCAGTTCATTACTCTACGTTTACGTTGTGTGTCAGTTCATGACTCTGTGTTTATATTTTGCTGTGTCAGTTCATGACTCTGTTTTTTATACTGTGCTGTGTCAGTTCATGACTCTGTGTTTATATTGTACTGTCTCAGTTCATTACTCTGTGTTTATATTGTACTGTGTCACTTCATTGCTCTGTGTTTATATTATACTGTGTCAAATCATTACACTGTGTTTATATTGTACTGTGACAGTTCATTACTCTGTGCTTATATTGTACTATGTCAGTTCATGACTCTGTGTTTATATTGTACCTTGTCGGTTCATTGCTCTGTGTTTATATTGTACTGCGTCTCTTCACTACTGTGTTTATATTGTACTGTGTCAGTTTATTATTCTATTTTTTTTTGTACTGTGTCTCTTCACTACTCTGTGTTTTTATTGTACTGTCAGTATATTACTCTGTGTTTATATTGTACAGTGCCAGTCCATCACTCTGTCTTTATTTTACACTGTGTCATTTCATTATTCTGTGTTTATATTGTACTGTCTCAGTTAATTACATTGTGTTTCTATTGTACAGTTTTAGTTCATTACTCTGTTTATATTGGTCTGTGTCAATTCATGACTGAGATGATATTTTACTTTGTCAGTTGATTACTCTGTGTGTATGTTGTGCTGTGTCAGTTCATTGCTCTTTGTTCATATTGCAATGTGTCTGTTAATTGATCTATGTTATTACTGCACTATGTCAGTTCATTACTCTGTCTTAATATTATGCTGTGTCAGTTCATTACTCTGTGTTAAGATTATGCTGTGTCAGTTCATTACTCTCTGTTCAAATTGTACTGTGTCAGTTCATTACACTGTGTTCAAATTGTACTGTGTCAGTTCATTACCCTGTGTTTATATTGTACCGTGTCAGTTTATTACTCTGTGTTTATTTTCTACTGTGTCTCTTCATACTCTGTGTTTATATTGTACTGTGTCATTTCATTACATTGTGTTTATATTGTACTGTGTCACTTCATTACTCTGTGTTCATATTGTACAGTGTCAGTTCATCACACTGTGTTTATATTGTACTGTCAGTTCATTACTCTGTGTTTATATTGTACTGTGTCACTTCAATACTCTGTGTTTATATTGTACTGTGTCACTTCTTGACTCTGTGTTTATATTGTACTGTGTCAGTTCATTACTCTGTGTTTATATTGTACTGTGTCAGTTCATTACTCTGTGTTTATATTGTACTGTGTCAGTTCATTACTCTGTGTTTATATTGTACTGTGTCAGTTCATTACTCTGTGTTTATATTGTACTGTGTCAGTTATTTACTCTGTGTTTATATTGTACTGTGTCAGTTCATTGCTCTGTGTTTATATTGTACTGTGTCAGTTCATTACTCTGTGTTTATGCTGTGTGTCAGTTCATTTATCTATGTTTATATTGTAGTGTGTCAGTTCATTACTCTGTGTTTATATTGTACTGTGTCAGTTCATTACTCTCCATTTACACTGTAGTGTGTCAGTTCATTACTCTACGTTTACGTTGTGTGTCAGTTCATGACTCTGTGTTTATATTTTGCTGTGTCAGTTCATGACTCTGTGTTTATATTGTGCTGTGTCAGTTCATGACTCTGTGTTTATATTGTACTGTCTCAGTTCATTACTCTGTGTTTATATTGTACTGTGTCAGTTCATTACACTGTGTTTATATTGTACTGTGACAGTTCATTACTCTGTGCTTATATTGTACTGTGTCAGTTTTTGACACTGTGTTTATATTGTACTGTGTCGGTGCATTGCTCTGTGTTTATATTGTAATGCGTCTCTTCACTACTGTGTTTATATTGTACTGTGTCAGTTTATTATTCTATTTTTTTTTGTACTGTGTCTCTTCACTACTCTGTGTTTTTATTGTACTGTCAGTATATTACTCTGTGTTTATATTGTACAGTGCCAGTCCATCACTCTGTCTTTATTTTACACTGTGTCATTTCATTATTCTGTGTTTATATTGTACTGTCTCAGTTAATTACATTGTGTTTCTATTGTACTGTTTTAGTTCATTACTCTGTTTATATTGGTCTGTGTCAATTCATGACTGAGGTGATATTGTACTTTGTCAGTTGATTACTCTGCGTGTGTATGTTGTGCTGGGTCAGTTCATTGCTCTTTGTTCATATTGCAATGTGTCTGTTAATTGATCTATGTTATTACTGCACTATGTCAGTTCATTACTCTGTCTTAATATTATGCTATGTCAGTTCATTACTCTGTGTTAAGATTATGCTGTGTCAGTTCATTACTCTCTGTTCAAATTGTACTGTGTCAGTTCATTACTCTGTGTTTATATTGTACTGTGTCAGTTTATTACTCTGTGTTTATTTTGTACTGTGTCTCTTCATACTCTGTGTTTATATTGTACTGTGTCAGTTATTTACTCTGTGTTTATATTGTACTGTGTCAGTTCATTACACTGTGTTTATATTGTACTGTGTCAGTTCATTACTCTGTGTTTATATTGTACTGTGTCTCTTCACTACTCTGTGTTTATATTGTACTGTGTCAGTTCATTACTCTGTGTTTTTATTGTACTGTGTCTGTTCATTACATTGTGTTTATATTGTACTGTCAGTTCATTACTCTGTGTTTATATTGTACTGTGTCATTTCACTACTCTGTGTTTATATTGTACTGTGTCACTTCATGACTCTGTGTTTATATTGTACTGAGTCAGTTCATTACTTTGTGTTTATTTTTTACTCTGTCTCTTCACTACTCTGTGTTTATATTGTACTGTGACAGTTCATTACTCTGTGTTTTTATTGTACTGTGTCAGTTCATTACTCTGTGTTTATATTGTACTGTGTCAGTTCATTACTCTGTGTTTATATTGTACTGTGTCATTTCATTACTCTGTGTTTATATTGTACTGTGTCATTTCACTACTCTGTGTTTATATTGTACTGTGACAGTTCACTACTCTGTGTTTTTATTGTACTGTGTCAGTTCATTACTCTGTGTTTATATTGTACTGTGTCAGTTCATTACTCTGTGTTTATATTGTACTGTGTCATTTCATTACTCTGTGTTTATATTGTACTGTGTCAGTTATTTACTCTGTGTTTATATTGTACTGTGTCAGTTCATTGCTCTGTGTTTATATTGTAATGTGTCAGTTCATTACTCTGTGTTTATGCTGTGTGTCAGTTCATTTATCTATGTTTATATTGTACTGTGTTAGTTCATTACTCTGTGTTTATATTGTACTGTGTCAGTTCATTACTCTCCATTTACACTGTAGTGTGTCAGTTCATTACTCTACGTTTACATTGTGTGTCAGTTCATGACTCTGTGTTTATATTTTGCTGTGGCAGTCCATGACTCTGTGTTTATATTGTGCTGTGTCAGTTCATGACTCTGTGTTTATATTGTACTGTGTCACTTCATTGCTCTGTGTTTATATTGTACTGTGTCAGTTCATTCCACTGTGTTTATATTGTACTGTGACAGTTCATTACTCTGTGCTTATATTGTACTGTGTCAGTTCATGACTCTGTGTTTATATCGTACTGTGTCGGTTCATTGCTCTGTGTTTATATTGTAATGCGTCTCTTCACTACTGTGTTTATGTTGTACTGTGTCAGTTTATTATTCTATTTTTTTGTACTGTGTCTCTTCACTACTCTGTGTTTTTATTGTACTGTCAGTATATTACTCTGTGTTTATATTGTACAGTGCCAGTCCATCACTCTGTCTTTATTTTACACTGTGTCACTTCATTATTCTGTGTTTATATTGTACTGTCTCAGTTAATTACATTGTGTTTCTATTGTACAGTTTTAGTTCATTACTCTGTTTATATTGGTCTGTGTCAATTCATGACTGAGATGATATTGTACTTTGTCAGTTGATTACTCTGCGTGTGTATGTTGTGCTGTGTCAGTTCATTGCTCTTTGTTCATATTGCAATGTGTCTGTTAATTGATCTATGTTATTACTGCACTATGTCAGTTCATTACTCTGTCTTAATATTATGCTGTGTCAGTTCATTACTCTGTGTTAAGATTATGCTGTGTCAGTTCATTACTCTCTGTTCAAATTGTACTGTGTCAGTTCATTACACTGTGTTTAAATTGTACTGTGTCAGTTTATTACTCTGTGTTTATTTTGTACTGTGTCTCTTCATACTCTGTGTTTATATTGTACTGTGTCAGTTCATTACATTGTGTTTATATTGTACTGTGTCACTTCATTACTCTGTGTCTATATTGTACTGTGTCAGTTATTTACTCTGTGTTTATATTGTACTGTGTCAGTTCATTACTCTGTGCTTATATTGTACTGTGTCATTTCATTACTCTGTGTTTATATTGTACTGTGTCAGTTATTTACTCTGTGTTTATATTTTTCTGTGTCATTTCATTACACTGTGTTTATATTGTACTGTGTCAGTTCATTACTCTGTTTTTATATTGTACTGTGTCAGTTCATTACTCTGTGTTTATATTGTACTGTGTCTCTTCACTACTCTGTGTTTATATTGTACTGTGTCAGTTCATTACTCTGTGTTTATATTGTACTGTGTCAGTTATTTACTCTGTGTTTATATTGTACTGTGTCTCTTCACTACTCTGTGTTTATATTGTACTGTGACAGTTCATTACTTTGTGTTTATATTGTACTGTGTCAGTTATTTACTCTGTGTTTATATTGTACTGTGTCAGTTTTTTACTCTGTGTTTATATTGTACTGTGTCAGTTCATTACTCTATGTTTATATTGTACTGTGTCAGTTATTTACTCCGTGTTTATATTGTACTGTGTCATTTCATTACTCTGTTTACGTTGTGTGTCAGTTCATCACTCTGTGTTTATATTGTAATGTGTCAGTTCATTACTCTGTGTTTATGCTGTGTGTAAGTTCATTTTTCTATGTTTATATTGTTCTGTGTCAGTTCATTACTCTCCATTTACACTGTAGAGTGTCAGTTCATTACTCTACGTTTACGTTGTGTGTCAGTTCATGACTCTGTGTTTATATTTTGCTGTGTCAGTTCATGACTCTGTGTTTATATTGTGCTGTGTCAGTTCATGACTCTGTGTTTATATTGTACTGTCTCAGTTCATTACTCTGTGTTTATATTGTACTGTGTCACTTCATTGCTCTGTGTTTATATTGTACTGTGTCAGTTCATTCCACTGTGTTTATATTGTACTGTGACAGTTCATTACTCTGTGCTTATATTGTACTGTGTCAGTTCATGACTCTGTGTTTATATCGTACTAAGTCGGTTCATTGCTCTGTGTTTATATTGTAATGCGTCTCTTCACTACTGTGTTTATATTGTACTGTGTCAGTTTATTATTCTATTTTTTTTTGTACTGTGTCTCTTCACTACTCTGTGTTTTTATTGTACTGTCAGTATATTACTCTGTGTTTATATTGTACAGTGCCAGTCCATCACTCTGTCTTTATTTTACACTGTGTCATTTCATTATTCTGTGTTTATATTGTACTGTCTCAGTTAATTGCATTGTGTTTCTATTGTACAGTTTTAGTTCATTACTCTGTTTATATTGGTCTGTGTCAATTCATGACTGAGATGATATTGTACTTTGTCAGTTGATTACTCTGCGTGTGTATGTTGTGCTGTGTCAGTTCATTGCTCGTTGTTCATATTGCAATGTGTCTGTTAATTGATCTATGTTATTACTGCACTATGTCAGTTCATTACTCTGTCTTAATATTATGCTGTGTCAGTTCATTACTCTGTGTTAAGATTATGCTGTGTCAGTTCATTACTCTCTGTTCAAATTGTACTGTGTCAGTTCATTACACTGTGTTTAAATTCTACTGATCAGTTTATTACTCTGTGTTTATTTTGTACTGTGTCTCTTCATACTCTGTGTTTATATTGTACTGTGTCAGTTCATTACTCTGTGTTTATATTGTACTGTGTCACTTCACTGCTCTGTGTTTATATTGTACTGTGTCAGTTCATTACACTGTGTTTATATTGTACTGTGTCAGTTAATTACACTGTGTTTTTATTGTACTCTGTCAGTTCATTACTCTGTGTTTATATTGTAATGTGTCAGTTCATTACTATGTGTTTATATTGTGCTGTGTCAGTTCATTACATTGTGTTTATATTGTCCTCTGTCACTTCATCACTCTGTGGACATATTGTACTGTGTCAGTTCATTACTCTGTTTTTATATTATACTGTGTCAGCTCATTACTCTGTGTTTTTATTGTACTGTGTCAGTTCATTACTCTGTGTTTATATTGTACTGTGTCAGTTCATTACATTGTGTTTATATTGTACTGTGTCAGTTCATTACTCTGTGTTTTTATTGGACTGTGTCAGTTCATTACTCTGTGTTTTTATTGTACTGTGTCCGTTCATTACTCTGTGTTTATATTGTACTGTGTCAGTTCATTACATTGTGTTTATATTGTACTGTGTCTGTTCATTACTCTGTGTTTTTATTGTACTGTGTCAGTTCTTTTCTCTGTGTTTATATTGTACTGTGTCATTTCATTACTCTGTGTATATATTGTACTGTGTCAGTTCATTACTCTGTGTTTATATTGTACTGTGCCAGTTCATTACTCTGTGTTTATATTGCACTGTGTCAGTTCATTACTCTGTGTTTATATTGTACTGTGTCAGTTCATTACTCTGTATTTATATTGTACTGTGTCAGTTATTTACGCTGTGTTTATATTGTACTGTGTCCGTTCATTAAATGTGTTTATATTGTACTGTTTCAGTTCATTACCCTGTGTTTATATTGTACTGTGTCAGTTCATTACTCTGTGTTTATATTGTACTGTGTCAATTCATTACGTTGTGTATATATTGTTCTGTGTCAGTTCATTACTCTGTGTTTATATTGTACTGTGTCAGTTCATTACATTTTGTTTATATTGTACTGTGTCAGTTCATTAATCTGTGTTTATATTGTAAAGTGTCAGTTCATTACTCTGTGTTTATATTGTACTGTGTCAGTTCATTACCCTGTGTTTATATTGTCATGTGTCAGTTCATTACTCTGTGTTTATATTGTACTGTTTCAGTTCATTACATTGTGTTTATATTGTACTGTGTCAGTTCATTACTCTGTTTTTATATTGTACTGTGTCAGTTCATTACTCTGTGTTTATATTGTACTGTGTCAGTTCATTACTCTGTGTTTATATTGTACTGTGTCAGTTCATTACTCTCTGTTTATATTGTACTGTGTCAGTTCATTACATTTTGTTTATATTGTACTGTGTCAGTTCATTAATCTGTGTTTATATTGTACTGTGTCAGTTCATTACATTGTTTTTATATTGTACTGTGTCAGTTCATTACTCTGTGTTTATATTGTACTGTGTCAGTTCATTTCTCTGTGTTTATATTGTACTGTGTCAGTTCATTTCTCTGTGTTTATATTGTACTGTGTCAGTTAATTACTCTGTGTTTATATTGTACAGTTTCAGTTCATTACACTGTGCTTATATTGTACTGTGTCAGTTCATTACACTCTGTGTGTCTGTTGTCGCGTGTCAGTTCATTGCTCTTTGTGCATATTGCAATGTGTTTGTTAATTGATCTATGTTAATACTGCACTGTGTCAGTTCATTACTCTGTCTTAATATTATGCTGTGTCAGTTCATTACTCTACGTTTACGTTGTGTGTCAGTTCATGACTCTGTGTTTATATTGTGATGTGTCAGTTCATGACTCTGTGTTTATATTGTACTGTCTCAGTTCATTACTCTGTGTTTATAATGTACTGTGTCACTTCATTGCTCTGTGTTTATATTGTACTGTGTCAGTTCATTACTCTGTGTTTATATCGTGCTGTGTCAGTTCATTACATTGTGTGTGTACTGTACTGTGTCACTTCATGACTCTTTGTTCATATTGTACTGTGTCAGTTCATTACTTTGTGTTTATTTTGTACTGTGTCTCTTCACTACTCTGTGTTTATATTGTACTGTGTCAGTTTATTACAATGTGTTTATATTGTACTGTGTCAGTTCATTACTCTGTGTTTATATTGTACTGTGTCATTTCATTACTCTGTGTTTATATTGTACTGTGTTCTTTCATGACTCTGTTTTTATATTGTACTGTGTCAGTTCATTACTCTGTGTTTTTATTGTACTGTGTCAGTTCATTACATTTTGTTTATATTGTACTGTGTCAGTTCATTAATCTGTGTTTATATTGTACTGTGTCAGTTCATTACTCTGTTTTTATTGTACTGTGTCAGTTCATTACTCTGTGTTTATATTGTACTGTGTCAGTTCATTACATTGTGTTTATATTGTACTGTGTCAGTTCATTACTCTGTGTTTTTATTGTACTGTGTCAGTTCATTACATTTTGTTTATATTGTACTGTGTCAGTTCATTAATCTGTGTTTATATTGTAAAGTGTCAGTTCATTACTCTGTGTTTATATTGTACTGTGTCAGTTCATTACCCTGTGTTTATATTGTCATGTGTCAGTTCATTACTCTGTGTTTATATTGCACTGTTTCAGTTGATTACATTGTGTTTATATTGTACTGTGTCAGTTCATTATTCTGTGTTTATATTGTACTGTGTCAGTTCATTACTCTGTGTTTATATTGTACTGTCTCAGTTCATTACTCTGTGTTTATATTGTACTGTGTCAGTTCATTACTCTGTTTTTATTGTACTGAGTCAGTTCATTACTCTGTGTTTATATTGTACTGTGTCAGTTGATTACTCTGTGTTTATATTGTACTGTGTCTGTTCATTACTCTGTGTTTATATTGTACTGTGTCAGTTCATTACTCTGTTTTTATTGTACTGAGTCAGTTCATTACTCTGTGTTTACATTGTACTGTGCCTCTTCACTACTCTGTGTTTTTATTGTACTGTGTCAGTTCATTACACTGTGTTTATATTGTACTGTGTCTCTTCACTACTCTGTGTTTATATTGTACTGTGTCAGTTCATTAATCTGTGTTTATATTGTACTGTGTCAGTTCATTGCTCTGTGTTTATATTGTACTGTGTCTCTTCACTACTCTGTGTTTATATTGTACTGTGACAGTTCATTACTTTGTGTTTATATTGTACTGTGTCAGTTATTTACTCTGTGTTTATATTGTACTGTGTCAGTTTTTTACTCTGTGTTTATATTGTGCTGTGTCAGTTCATTACTCTATGTTTATATTGTACTGTGTCAGTTATTTACTCCGTGTTTATATTGTACTGTGTCATTTCATTACTCTGTTTACGTTGTGTGTCAGTTCATCACTCTGTGTTTATATTGTAATGTGTCAGTTCATTACTCTGTGTTTATGCTGTGTGTAAGTTCATTTTTCTATGTTTATATTGTTCTGTGTCAGTTCATTACTCTCCATTTACACTGTAGAGTGTCAGTTCATTACTCTACGTTTACGTTGTGTGTCAGTTCATGACTCTGTGTTTATATTTTGCTGTGTCAGTTCATGACTCTGTGTTTATATTGTGCTGTGTCAGTTCATGACTCTGTGTTTATATTGTACTGTGTCACTTCATTGCTCTGTGTTTATAGTGTACTGTGTCAGTTCATTCCACTGTGTTTATATTGTACTGTGACAGTTCATTACTCTGTGCTTATATTGTACTGTGTCAGTTCATGACTCTGTGTTTATATCGTACTAAGTCGGTTCATTGCTCTGTGTTTATATTGTAATGCGTCTCTTCACTACTGTGTTTATATTGTACTGTGTCAGTTTATTATTCTATTTTTTTTTGTACTGTGTCTCTTCACTACTCTGTGTTTTTATTGTACTGTCAGTATATTACTCTGTGTTTATATTGTACAGTGCCAGTCCATCACTCTGTCTTTATTTTACACTGTGTCATTTCATTATTCTGTGTTTATATTGTACTGTCTCAGTTAATTACATTGTGTTTCTATTGTACAGTTTTAGTTCATTACTCTGTTTATATTGGTCTGTGTCAATTCATGACTGAGATGATATTGTACTTTGTCAGTTGATTACTCTGCGTGTGTATGTTGTGCTGTGTCAGTTCATTGCTCGTTGTTCATATTGCAATGTGTCTGTTAATTGATCTATGTTATTACTGCACTATGTCAGTTCATTACTCTGTCTTAATATTATGCTGTGTCAGTTCATTACTCTGTGTTAAGATTATGCTGTGTCAGTTCATTACTCTCTGTTCAAATTGTACTGTGTCAGTTCATTACACTGTGTTTAAATTCTACTGATCAGTTTATTACTCTGTGTTTATTTTGTACTGTGTCTCTTCATACTCTGTGTTTATATTGTACTGTGTCAGTTCATTACTCTGTGTTTATATTGTACTGTGTCACTTCACTGCTCTGTGTTTATATTGTACTGTGTCAGTTCATTACACTGTGTTTATATTGTACTGTGTCAGTTAATTACACTGTGTTTTTATTGTACTCTGTCAGTTCATTACTCTGTGTTTATATTGTAATGTGTCAGTTCATTACTATGTGTTTATATTGTGCTGTGTCAGTTCATTACATTGTGTTTATATTGTCCTCTGTCACTTCATCACTCTGTGGACATATTGTACTGTGTCAGTTCATTACTCTGTTTTTATATTATACTGTGTCAGCTCATTACTCTGTGTTTTTATTGTACTGTGTCAGTTCATTACTCTGTGTTTATATTGTACTGTCTCAGTTCATTACTCTGTGTTTATATTGTACTGTGTCAGTTCATTACTCTGTTTTTATTGTACTGAGTCAGTTCATTACTCTGTGTTTATATTGTACTGTGTCAGTTGATTACTCTGTGTTTATATTGTACTGTGTCTGTTCATTACTCTGTGTTTATATTGTACTGTGTCAGTTCATTACTCTGTTTTTATTGTACTGAGTCAGTTCATTACTCTGTGTTTACATTGTACTGTGCCTCTTCACTACTCTGTGTTTTTATTGTACTGTGTCAGTTCATTACACTGTGTTTATATTGTACTGTGTCTCTTCACTACTCTGTGTTTATATTGTACTGTGTCAGTTCATTAATCTGTGTTTATATTGTACTGTGTCAGTTCATTGCTCTGTGTTTATATTGTACTGTGTCTCTTCACTACTCTGTGTTTATATTGTACTGTGACAGTTCATTACTTTGTGTTTATATTGTACTGTGTCAGTTATTTACTCTGTGTTTATATTGTACTGTGTCAGTTTTTTACTCTGTGTTTATATTGTGCTGTGTCAGTTCATTACTCTATGTTTATATTGTACTGTGTCAGTTATTTACTCCGTGTTTATATTGTACTGTGTCATTTCATTACTCTGTTTACGTTGTGTGTCAGTTCATCACTCTGTGTTTATATTGTAATGTGTCAGTTCATTACTCTGTGTTTATGCTGTGTGTAAGTTCATTTTTCTATGTTTATATTGTTCTGTGTCAGTTCATTACTCTCCATTTACACTGTAGAGTGTCAGTTCATTACTCTACGTTTACGTTGTGTGTCAGTTCATGACTCTGTGTTTATATTTTGCTGTGTCAGTTCATGACTCTGTGTTTATATTGTGCTGTGTCAGTTCATGACTCTGTGTTTATATTGTACTGTGTCACTTCATTGCTCTGTGTTTATAGTGTACTGTGTCAGTTCATTCCACTGTGTTTATATTGTACTGTGACAGTTCATTACTCTGTGCTTATATTGTACTGTGTCAGTTCATGACTCTGTGTTTATATCGTACTAAGTCGGTTCATTGCTCTGTGTTTATATTGTAATGCGTCTCTTCACTACTGTGTTTATATTGTACTGTGTCAGTTTATTATTCTATTTTTTTTTGTACTGTGTCTCTTCACTACTCTGTGTTTTTATTGTACTGTCAGTATATTACTCTGTGTTTATATTGTACAGTGCCAGTCCATCACTCTGTCTTTATTTTACACTGTGTCATTTCATTATTCTGTGTTTATATTGTACTGTCTCAGTTAATTACATTGTGTTTCTATTGTACAGTTTTAGTTCATTACTCTGTTTATATTGGTCTGTGTCAATTCATGACTGAGATGATATTGTACTTTGTCAGTTGATTACTCTGCGTGTGTATGTTGTGCTGTGTCAGTTCATTGCTCGTTGTTCATATTGCAATGTGTCTGTTAATTGATCTATGTTATTACTGCACTATGTCAGTTCATTACTCTGTCTTAATATTATGCTGTGTCAGTTCATTACTCTGTGTTAAGATTATGCTGTGTCAGTTCATTACTCTCTGTTCAAATTGTACTGTGTCAGTTCATTACACTGTGTTTAAATTCTACTGATCAGTTTATTACTCTGTGTTTATTTTGTACTGTGTCTCTTCATACTCTGTGTTTATATTGTACTGTGTCAGTTCATTACTCTGTGTTTATATTGTACTGTGTCACTTCACTGCTCTGTGTTTATATTGTACTGTGTCAGTTCATTACACTGTGTTTATATTGTACTGTGTCAGTTAATTACACTGTGTTTTTATTGTACTCTGTCAGTTCATTACTCTGTGTTTATATTGTAATGTGTCAGTTCATTACTATGTGTTTATATTGTGCTGTGTCAGTTCATTACATTGTGTTTATATTGTCCTCTGTCACTTGATCACTCTGTGGACATATTGTACTGTGTCAGTTCATTACTCTGTTTTTATATTGTACTGTGTCAGCTCATTACTCTGTGTTTTTATTGTACTGTGTCAGTTCATTACTCTGTGTTTATATTGTACTGTGTCAGTTCATTACATTGTGTTTATATTGTACTGTGTCAGTTCATTACTCTGTGTTTTTATTGGACTGTGTCAGTTCATTACTCTGTGTTTTTATTGTACTGTGTCCGTTCATTACTCTGTGTTTATATTGTACTGTGTCAGTTCATTACATTGTGTTTATATTGTACTGTGTCTGTTCATTACTCTGTGTTTTTATTGTACTGTGTCAGTTCTTTTCTCTGTGTTTATATTGTACTGTGTCATTTCATTACTCTGTGTATATATTGTACTGTGTCAGTTCATTACTCTGTGTTTATATTGTACTGTGCCAGTTCATTACTCTGTGTTTATATTGCACTGTGTCAGTTCATTACTCTGTGTTTATATTGTACTGTGTCAGTTATTTACGCTGTGTTTATATTGTACTGTGTCCGTTCATTAAATGTGTTTATATTGTACTGTTTCAGTTCATTACCCTGTGTTTATATTGTACTGTGTCAGTTCATTACTCTGTGTTTATATTGTACTGTGTCCTTTCATGACTCTGTTTTTATATTGTACTGTGTCAGTTCATTACCCTGTGTTTTTATTGTACTGTGTCAGTTCATTACATTTTGTTTAAATTGTACTGTGTCAGTTCATTAATCTGTGTTTATATTGTAAAGTGTCAGTTCATTACTCTGTGTTTATATTGTACTGTGTCAGTTCATTACCCTGTGTTTATATTGTCATGTGTCAGTTCATTACTCTGTGTTTATATTGTACTGTTTCAGTTCATTACATTGTGTTTATATTGTACTGTGTCAGTTCATTACTCTGTTTTTATATTGTACTGTGTCAGTTCATTACTCTGTGTTTATATTGTACTGTGTCAGTTCATTACTCTGTGTTTATATTGTACTGTGTCAGTTCATTACTCTCTGTTTATATTGTACTGTGTCAGTTCATTACATTTTGTTTATATTGTACTGTGTCAGTTCATTAATCTGTGTTTATATTGTACTGTGTCAGTTCATTACATTGTTTTTATATTGTACTGTGTCAGTTCATTACTCTGTGTTTATATTGTACTGTGTCAGTTCATTTCTCTGTGTTTATATTGTACTGTGTCAGTTCATTACTCTGTGTTTATATTGTACTGTGTCAGTTCATTACTCTGTTTTTATTGTACTGAGTCAGTTCATTACTCTGTGTTTATATTGTACTGTGTCAGTTGATTACTCTGTGTTTATATTGTACTGTGTCTGTTCATTACTCTGTGTTTATATTGTACTGTGTCAGTTCATTACTCTGTTTTTATTGTACTGAGTCAGTTCATTACTCTGTGTTTACATTGTACTGTGCCTCTTCACTACTCTGTGTTTTTATTGTACTGTGTCAGTTCATTACACTGTGTTTATATTGTACTGTGTCAGTTCATTGCTCTGTGTTTATATCGCACTGTGTTAGTTCATTACTCTGATAATATTGCACTGTCAGTTCATTACTCTGTGTTTATATTGCACTGTGTCAGTTCATTACTCTCTGTGTGTCTGTTGTCGCGTGTCAGTTCATTGCTCTTTGTGCATATTGCAATGTGTTTGTTAATTGATCTATGTTATTACTGCACTGTTTCAGTTCATTACTCTGTCTTAATATTATGCTGTGTCAGTTCATTACTCTACGTTTACGTTGTGTGTCAGTTCATGACTCTGTGTTTATATTGTGATGTGTCAGTTCATGACTCTGTGTTTATATTGTACTGTCTCAGTTCATTACTCTGTGTTTATAATGTACTGTGTCACTTCATTGCTCTGTGTTTATATTGTACTGTGTCAGTTCATTACTCTGTGTTTATATCGTGCTGTGTCAGTTCATTACATTGTGTGTGTACTGTACTGTGTCACTTCATGACTCTTTGTTCATATTGTACTGTGTCAGTTCATTACTTTGTGTTTATTTTGTACTGTGTCTCTTCACTACTCTGTGTTTATATTGTACTGTGTCAGTTTATTACAATGTGTTTATATTGTACTGTGTCAGTTCATTACTCTGTGTTTATATTGTACTGTGTCATTTCATTACTCTGTGTTTATATTGTACTGTGTCCTTTCATGACTCTGTTTTTATATTGTACTGTGTCAGTTCATTACTCTGTGTTTTTATTGTACTGTGTCAGTTCATTACATTTTGTTTATATTGTACTGTGTCAGTTCATTAATCTGTGTTTATATTGTACTGTGTCAGTTCATTACTCTGTTTTTATTGTACTGTGTCAGTTCATTACTCTGTGTTTATATTGTACTGTGTCAGTTCATTACATTGTGTTTATATTGTACTGTGTCAGTTCATTACTCTGTGTTTTTATTGTACTGTGTCAGTTCATTACATTTTGTTTATATTGTACTGTGTCAGTTCATTAATCTGTGTTTATATTGTAAAGTGTCAGTTCATTACTCTGTGTTTATATTGTACTGTGTCAGTTCATTACCCTGTGTTTATATTGTCATGTGTCAGTTCATTACTCTGTGTTTATATTGTACTGTTTCAGTTCATTACATTGTGTTTATATTGTACTGTGTCAGTTCATTATTCTGTGTTTATATTGTACTGTGTCAGTTCATTACTCTGTGTTTATATTGTACTGTCTCAGTTCATTACTCTGTGTTTATATTGTACTGTGTCAGTTCATTACTCTGTGTTTATATTGTACTGTGTCAGTTGATTACTCTGTGTTTATATTGTACTGTGTCTGTTCATTACTCTGTGTTTATATTGTACTGTGTCAGTTGATTACTCTGTGTTTATATTGTACTGTGTCTGTTCATTACTCTGTGTTTACATTGTACTGTGCCTCTTCACTACTCT
Organism: Carcharodon carcharias; assembly: GCF_017639515.1. Taxonomy (NCBI): domain Eukaryota; kingdom Metazoa; phylum Chordata; class Chondrichthyes; order Lamniformes; family Lamnidae; genus Carcharodon; species Carcharodon carcharias. The sequence goes on from NC_054471.1 coordinate 23,567,185, forward strand.
GTGTTTTTATTGTACTGTGTCAGTTCATTACACTGTGTTTATATTGTACTGTGTCAGTTCATTGCTCTGTGTTTATATCGCACTGTGTTAGTTCATTACTCTGATAATATTGCACTGTCAGTTCATTACTCTGTGTTTATATTGCACTGTGTCAGTTCATTACTCTCTGTGTGTCTGTTGTGCCGTGTCAGTTAATTGCTCTTTGTGCATATTGCAATGTGTTTGTTAATTGATCTATGTTATTACTGCACTGTGTCAGTTCATTACTCTGTCTTAATATTATGCTGTGTCAGGTCATTACTCTGTGTTAAGATTATGCTGTGTCTTTACACTACTTTGTGTTCATATTGTATTGTGTCAGTTGATTAGTCTACATTTACCCTGTAGTGTGTCAGTTCATTACTCTACGTTTATGTTGTGTGTCAGTTCATTTATCTATGTTTATATTGTACTGTGTCAGTTCATTACTCTGTGGTACTATTGTACTGTGTCAGTTCATTACTCTACTTTTACACTGTAGTGTGTCAGTTCATTACTCTACGTTTACGTTGTGTGTCAGTTCATGACTCTGATTATATTGTGCTGTGTCCGTTCATCTCTCTGTGTTTATATTGTACTGTCTCAGTTCATTACTCTGTGTTTATAATGTACTGTGTCACTTCATTGCTCTGTCTTTATATTGTACTGTGTCAGTTCATTACTCTGTGTTTATATTGTACTGTGTCAGCTCATTACTCTGTGTTTTTATTGTACTGTATCAGTTCATTGCTCTGTGTTTATATTGTACTGTGTCAGTTCATTACTCTGTGTTTATATTGTACTGTGTCAGTTCATTACATTGTGTTTATATTGTACTGTGTCAGTTCATTACTCTGTTTTTATTGTACTGTGTCTGTTCATTACATTGTGTTTATATTGTACAGTGTCATTTCATTACTCTGTGTTTACATTGTACTGTGTCAGTTCATTACATTTTTTTTATATTGTACTGTGTCAGTTCATTAATCTGTGTTTATATTGTACTGTCTCAGTTCATTACTCTCTGTTTATATTGTACTGTGTCACTTCATTGCTCTGTGTTTATATTGTACTGTGTCAGTTCATTACTCTGTGCTTATATCGTGCTGTGTCAGTTCATTACATTGTGTGTGTAATGTACTGTGTCACTTCATGACTCTTTGTTCATATTGTACTGTGTCAGTTCATTACTTTGTGTTTATTTTGTACTGTGTCACTTCACTACTCTGTGTTTATATTGTACTGTGTCAGTTTATTACACTGTGTTTATATTGTACTGTGTCAGTTCATTACTCTGTGTTTATATTGTACTGTGTCCGTTCATGAATCTGTTTTTATATTGTACTGCGTCAGTTCATTACTCTGTGTTTTTATTGTACTGTGTCAGTTCATTACTCTGTGTTTTTATTGTACTGTGTCGGTTCTTTACTCTGTCTTTATATTGTAATGTGTCAGTTCATTACTCTGTGTTTATATTGTGCTGTGTCCCTTCACTACTCTGTGTTTATATTGTACTGTCAGTTTATTACACTGTGTTTATATTGTACTGTGTCAGTTCATTACTCTGTGTTTATATTGTACTGTGTCAGTTCATTACTCTGTGTTTTTATTGTACTGCGTCAGTTCATTGCTCTGTGTTTATATTGTACTGTGTCAGTTCATTACATTGTGTTATTATTGTACTGTGTCAGTTCATTACTCTGTGTTTTTATTGCACTGTGTCAGTTCATTACTCTGTGTTTATATTGTACTGTGTCAGTTCATTACTCTGTGTTTATATTGTACTGTGTCAGTTCATTACTCTGTGTTTATATTGTACTCTGTCAGTTCATTACATTTTGTTTATATTGTACTGTGTCAGTTCATTAATCTGTCTTTATATTGTACTGTGTCAGTTCATTACTCTGTGTTTATATGTACTGTGTCAGTTTATTAATCTGTGTTTATATTGTACTTTGTCAGTTCATTTCTCTGTGTTTATATTGTACTGTGTCATTTCATTTCTCTGTGTTTATATTGTACTGTGTCAGTTCATTACATTGTGTTTATATTGTACTGTGTCAGTTCATTACTCTGTGTTTATATTGTACTTTGTCAGTTCATTTCTCTGTGTTTATATTGTACTGTGTCAGTTCATTTCTCTGTGTTTATATTGTACTGTGTCAGTTAATTACTCTGTGTTTATATTGTACAGTTTCAGTTCATTACAATGTGCTTATATTGTACTGTGCCTCTTCACTACTCTGTGTTTTTATTTTACTGTGTCAGTTCATTACACTGTGTTTATATTGTACTGTGTCAGTTCTTTGCTCTGTGTTTATATCGCACTGTGTTTGTTCATTACTCTGTGTTTCTATTGCACTGTGTCAGTTCATTACTCTGTGTTTATATTGCACTGTGTCAGTTCATTACTCTCTGTGTGTCTGTTGTGCCGTAACAGTTCATTGCTCTTTGTGCATATTGCAATGTGTTTGTTAATTGATCTATGTTATTACTGCACTGTGTCAGTTCATTACTGTGTCTTAATATTATGCTGTGTCAGTTCATTACTCTACGTTTACGTTGTGTGTCAGTTCATGACTCTGTGTTTATACTGTGCTGTGTCAGTTCATGACTCTGTGTTTATATTGTACTGTCTCAGTTCATTAATCTCTGTTTATATTGTACTGTGTCACTTCATTGCTCTGTGTTTATATTGTACTGTGTCAGTTCATTACTCTGTGCTTATATCGTGCTGTGTCAGTTCATTAAATTGTGTGTGTACTGTACTGTGTCACTTCATGACTCTTTGTTCATATTGTACTGTGTCAGTTCATTACTTTGTGTTTATTTTGTACTTTGTCTCTTCACTACTCTGTGTTTATATTGTACTGTGTCAGTTTATTACACTGTGTTTATATTGTACTGTGTCAGTTCATTACTCTGTGTTTATATTGTACTGTGTCATTTCATTACTCTGTGTTTATATTGTACTGTGTCCGTTCATGACTCTGTTTTTATATTGTACTGTGTCAGTTCATTACTCTGTGTTTTTATTGTACTGTGTCAGTTCATTACTCTGTGTTTTTATTGTACTGTGTCAGTTCATTACTCTGTGTTTGTATTGTACTGTGTCTCTTCACTACTCTGTGATTATATTGTACTGTCAATTTATTACACTGTGTTTACATTGGACTGTGTCAGTTCATTACTCTGTGTTTATATTGTACTGTGTCAGTTCATTACTCTGTGTTTTTATTGTACTGTGTCAGTTCATTGCTCTGTGTTTATATTGTACTGTGTCAGTTCATTACATTATGTTTTTATTGTACTGTGTCAGTTCATTACTCTGTGTTTTTATTGTACTGTGTCAGTTCATTACTCTGTGTTTATATTTTACTGTGTCAGTTCATTACATTGTGTTTATATTGTACTGTGTCAGTTCATTACTCTGTGTTTTTATTGTACTGTGTCAGTTCATTACTCTGTGTTTATATTGTACTGTGTCAGTTCATTACTCTGTGTTTATATTGTACTCTGTCAGTTCATTACATTTTGTTTATATTGTACTGTGTCAGTTCATTAATCTGTCTTTATATTGTACTGTGTCAGTTCATTACTCTGTGTTTATATGTACTGTGTCAGTTTATTCATCTGTGTTTATATTGTACTTTGTCAGTTCATTTCTCTGTGTTTATATTGTACTGTGTCATTTCATTTCTCTGTGTTTATATTGTACTGTGTCAGTTCATTACATTGTGTTTATATTGTACTGTGTCAGTTCATTACTCTGTGTTTATATTGTACTTTGTCAGTTCATTTCTCTGTGTTTATATTGTACTGTGTCAGTTCATTTCTCTGTGTTTATATTGTACTGTGTCAGTTAATTACTCTGTGTTTATATTGTACAGTTTCAGTTCATTACAATGTGCTTATATTGTACTGTGTCAGCTTATTACTCTGTGTTTATATTGTACTGTGCCTCTTCACTACTCTGTGTTTTTATTTTACTGTGTCAGTTCATTACACTGTGTTTATATTGTACTGTGTCAGTTCTTTGCTCTGTGTTTATATCGCACTGTGTTTGTTCATTACTCTGTGTTTCTATTGCACTGTGTCAGTTCATTACTCTGTGTTTATATTGCACTGTGTCAGTTCATTACTCTCTGTGTGTCTGTTGTGCCGTAACAGTTCATTGCTCTTTGTGCATATTGCAATGTGTTTGTTAATTGATCTATGTTATTACTGCACTGTGTCAGTTCATTACTGTGTCTTAATATTATGCTGTGTCAGTTCATTACTCTACGTTTACGTTGTGTGTCAGTTCATGACTCTGTGTTTATACTGTGCTGTGTCAGTTCATGACTCTGTGTTTATATTGTACTGTCTCAGTTCATTAATCTCTGTTTATATTGTACTGTGTCACTTCATTGCTCTGTGTTTATATTGTACTGTGTCAGTTCATTACTCTGTGCTTATATCGTGCTGTGTCAGTTCATTAAATTGTGTGTGTACTGTACTGTGTCACTTCATGACTCTTTGTTCATATTGTACTGTGTCAGTTCATTACTTTGTGTTTATTTTGTACTTTGTCTCTTCACTACTCTGTGTTTATATTGTACTGTGTCAGTTTATTACACTGTGTTTATATTGTACTGTGTCAGTTCATTACTCTGTGTTTATATTGTACTGTGTCATTTCATTACTCTGTGTTTATATTGTACTGTGTCCGTTCATGACTCTGTTTTTATATTGTACTGTGTCAGTTCATTACTCTGTGTTTTTATTGTACTGTGTCAGTTCATTACTCTGTGTTTTTATTGTACTGTGTCAGTTCATTTCTCTGTGTTTGTATTGTACTGTGTCTCTTCACTACTCTGTGATTATATTGTACTGTCAATTTATTACACTGTGTTTACATTGGACTGTGTCAGTTCATTACTCTGTGTTTATATTGTACTGTGTCAGTTCATTACTCTGTGTTTTTATTGTACTGTGTCAGTTCATTGCTCTGTGTTTATATTGTACTGTGTCAGTTCATTACAATATGTTTTTATTGTACTGTGTCAGTTCATTACTCTGTGTTTTTATTGTACTGTGTCAGTTCATTACTCTGTGTTTATATTTTACTGTGTCAGTTCATTACATTGTGTTTATATTGTACTGTGTCAGTTCATTACTCTGTGTTTTTATTGTACTGTGTCAGTTCATTACTCTGTGTTTATATTGTACTGTGTCAGTTCATTACTCTGTGTTTATATTGTACTGTGTCAGTTCATTACTCTGTGTTTATATTGTACTCTGTCAGTTCATTACATTTTGTTTATATTGTCATGTGTCTGTTCATTAATCTGTGTTTATATTGTACTGTGTCAGTTCATTACATTGTGTTTATATTGTACTGTGTCAGTTCATTACTCTGTGTTTATATTGTACTGTGTCAGTTCATTACTCTGTGTTTATATTGTACTGTGTCAGTTCATTATTCTGTGTTTATATTGTACTGTGTCAGTTCATTACTCTGTGTTTTTATTGTACTGTGTCAGTTAATTACTCTGTGTTTATATTGTACAGTTTCAGTTCATTACAATGTGCTTATATTGTACTGTGTCAGCTTATTACTCTGTGTTTATATTGTACTGTGCCTCTTCACTACTCTGTGTTTTTATTTTACTGTGTCAGTTCATTACACTGTGTTTATATTGTACTGTGTCAGTTCTTTGCTCTGTGTTTATATCGCACTGTGTTTGTTCATTACTCTGTGTTTCTATTGCACTGTGTCAGTTCATTACTCTGTGTTTATATTGCACTGTGTCAGTTCATTACTCTCTGTGTGTCTGTTGTGCCGTAACAGTTCATTGCTCTTTGTGCATATTGCAATGTGTTTGTTAATTGATCTATGTTATTACTGCACTGTGTCAGTTCATTACTGTGTCTTAATATTATGCTGTGTCAGTTCATTACTCTACGTTTACGTTGTGTGTCAGTTCATGACTCTGTGTTTATACTGTGCTGTGTCAGTTCATGACTCTGTGTTTATATTGTACTGTCTCAGTTCATTAATCTCTGTTTATATTGTACTGTGTCACTTCATTGCTCTGTGTTTATATTGTACTGTGTCAGTTCATTACTCTGTGCTTATATCGTGCTGTGTCAGTTCATTAAATTGTGTGTGTACTGTACTGTGTCACTTCATGACTCTTTGTTCATATTGTACTGTGTCAGTTTATTACACTGTGTTTATATTGTACTGTGTCAGTTCATTACTCTGTGTTTATATTGTACTGTGTCATTTCATTACTCTGTGTTTATATTGTACTGTGTCCGTTCATGACTCTGTTTTTATATTGTACTGTGTCAGTTCATTACTCTGTGTTTTTATTGTACTGTGTCAGTTCATTACTCTGTGTTTTTATTGTACTGTGTCAGTTCATTTCTCTGTGTTTTTATTGTACTGTGTCTCTTCACTACTCTGTGATTATATTGTACTGTCAATTTATTACACTGTGTTTACATTGGACTGTGTCAGTTCATTACTCTGTGTTTATATTGTACTGTGTCAGTTCATTACTCTGTGTTTTTATTGTACTGTGTCAGTTCATTGCTCTGTGTTTATATTGTACTGTGTCAGTTCATTACATTATGTTTTTATTGTACTGTGTCAGTTCATTACTCTGTGTTTTTATTGTACTGTGTCAGTTCATTACTCTGTGTTTATATTTTACTGTGTCAGTTCATTACATTGTGTTTATATTGTACTGTGTCAGTTCATTACTCTGTGTTTTTATTGTACTGTGTCAGTTCATTACTCTGTGTTTATATTGTACTGTGTCAGTTCATTACTCTGTGTTTATATTGTACTGTGTCAGTTCATTACTCTGTGTTTATATTGTACTCTGTCAGTTCATTACATTTTGTTTATATTGTCATGTGTCTGTTCATTAATCTGTGTTTATATTGTACTGTGTCAGTTCATTACATTGTGTTTATATTGTACTGTGTCAGTTCATTACTCTGTGTTTATATTGTACTGTGTCAGTTCATTACTCTGTGTTTATATTGTACTGTGTCAGTTCATTATTCTGTGTTTATATTGTACTGTGTCAGTTCATTACTCTGTGTTTTTATTGTACTGTGTCAGTTCATTACTCTGTGTTTATATTGTACACTTTCAGTTCATTACACTGTGCTTATATTGTACTGTTTCAGTTCATTACTCTGTGTTTATATTGTTCTGTGCCTCTTCACTACTCTGTGTTTTTATTTACTGTGTCAGTTCATTACACTGTGTTTATATTGTACTGTGTCAGTTCTTTGCTCTGTGTTTATATCGCACTGTGTTAGTTCATTACTCTGTGTTTATATTGCACTGTGTCAGTTCATTACTCTCTGTGTTTCTGTTGTGCCGTGTCAGTTCATTGCTCTTTGTGCATATTGCAATGTGTTTGTTAATTGATCTATGTTATTACTCCACTGTGTCAGTTCATTACTCTGTCTTAATAATATGCTGTGTCAGTTCATTACTCTACGTTTACGTTGTGTGTCAGTTCATGACTCTGTGTTTATATTGTACTGTCTCAGTTCATTACTCTGTGTTTATAATGTACTGTGTCACTTCATTGCTCTGTGTTTATATTGTACTGTGTCAGTTCATTACTCTGTGTTTTTAATTGTGCTGTGTCAGTTCATTACATTGTGTGTATACTGTACTGTGTCACTTCATGACTCTGTGTTCATATTGTACTGTGTCAGTTCATTACTTTGTGTTTATTTTGTACTGTGTCTCTTCACTGCTCTGTGTTTATATTGTAGTGTGTCAGTTTATTACTCTGTGTTTATATTGTACTGTGTCAGTTCATTACTCTGTGTTTATATTGTACTGTGTCCGTTCATGACTCTGTTTTTATATTGTACTGTGTCAGTTCATTACTCTGTGTTTTTATTGTACTGTGTCATTCATTACTCTGTGTTTTTATTGTAGTGTGTCAGTTCATTACCCCTGTGTTTTTATTGTACTGTGTCAGTTCGTTACTCTGTTTTTATATTGTGCTGTGTCTCTTCACTACTCTGTGTTTATATTGTACTGTCAGTTTATTACACTGTGTTTATATTGTACTGTGTCAGTTCATTAATCTGTGTTTATATTGTACTGTTTCAGTTCATTGCTCTGTGTTTTTATTGTACTGTGTCAGTTCATTGCTCTGTGTTTATATTGTACTGTGTCAGTTCATTACATTGTGTTTATATTGTACTGAGTCAGTTCATTACTCTGTGTTTATATTGTACTGTGTCATTTCATTACTCTGTGTTTATATTGTACTGTGTCCGTTCATGAATCTCTTTTTATATTGTACTGCGTCAGTTCATTACTCTGTGTTTTTATTGTACTGTGTCAGTTCATTACTCTGTGTTTTTATTGTACTGTGTCGGTTCTTTACTCTGTCTTTATATTGTAATGTGTCAGTTCATTACTCTGTGTTTATATTGTGCTGTGTCCCTTCACTACTCTGTGTTTATATTGTACTGTCAGTTTATTACACTGTGTTTATATTGTACTGTGTCAGTTCATTACTCTGTGTTTATATTGTACTGTGTCAGTTCATTACTCTGTGTTTTTATTGTACTGCGTCAGTTCATTGCTCTGTGTTTATATTGTACTGTGTCAGTTCATTACATTGTGTTATTATTGTACTGTGTCAGTTCATTACTCTGTGTTTTTATTGCACTGTGTCACTTCATTACTCTGTGTTTATATTTTACTGTGTCAGTTCATTACATTGTGTTTAAATTGTACTGTGTCAGTTCATTACTCTGTGTTTTTATTGTAATGTGTCAGTTCATTACTCTGTGTTTATATTGTACTGTGTCAGTTCATTATTCTGTGTTTATATTGTACTGTGTCAGTTCATTACTCTGTGTTTTTATTGTACTGTGTCAGTTCATTACTCTGTGTTTATATTGTACACTTTCAGTTCATTACACTGTGCTTATATTGTACTGTTTCAGTTCATTACTCTGTGTTTATATTGTTCTGTGCCTCTTCACTACTCTGTGTTTTTATTTACTGTGTCAGTTCATTACACTGTGTTTATATTGTACTGTGTCAGTTCTTTGCTCTGTGTTTATATCGCACTGTGTTAGTTCATTACTCTGTGTTTATATTGCACTGTGTCAGTTCATTACTCTCTGTGTTTCTGTTGTGCCGTGTCAGTTCATTGCTCTTTGTGCATATTGCAATGTGTTTGTTAATTGATCTATGTTATTACTCCACTGTGTCAGTTCATTACTCTGTCTTAATAATATGCTGTGTCAGTTCATTACTCTACGTTTACGTTGTGTGTCAGTTCATGACTCTGTGTTTATATTGTACTGTCTCAGTTCATTACTCTGTGTTTATAATGTACTGTGTCACTTCATTGCTCTGTGTTTATATTGTACTGTGTCAGTTCATTACTCTGTGTTTTTAATTGTGCTGTGTCAGTTCATTACATTGTGTGTATACTGTACTGTGTCACTTCATGACTCTGTGTTCATATTGTACTGTGTCAGTTCATTACTTTGTGTTTATTTTGTACTGTGTCTCTTCACTGCTCTGTGTTTATATTGTAGTGTGTCAGTTTATTACTCTGTGTTTATATTGTACTGTGTCAGTTCATTACTCTGTGTTTATATTGTACTGTGTCCGTTCATGACTCTGTTTTTATATTGTACTGTGTCAGTTCATTACTCTGTGTTTTTATTGTACTGTGTCATTCATTACTCTGTGTTTTTATTGTAGTGTGTCAGTTCATTACCCCTGTGTTTTTATTGTACTGTGTCAGTTCGTTACTCTGTTTTTATATTGTGCTGTGTCTCTTCACTACTCTGTGTTTATATTGTACTGTCAGTTTATTACACTGTGTTTATATTGTACTGTGTCAGTTCATTAATCTGTGTTTATATTGTACTGTTTCAGTTCATTGCTCTGTGTTTTTATTGTACTGTGTCAGTTCATTGCTCTGTGTTTATATTGTACTGTGTCAGTTCATTACATTGTGTTTATATTGTACTGAGTCAGTTCATTACTCTGTGTTTATATTGTACTGTGTCATTTCATTACTCTGTGTTTATATTGTACTGTGTCCGTTCATGAATCTCTTTTTATATTGTACTGCGTCAGTTCATTACTCTGTGTTTTTATTGTACTGTGTCAGTTCATTACTCTGTGTTTTTATTGTACTGTGTCGGTTCTTTACTCTGTCTTTATATTGTAATGTGTCAGTTCATTACTCTGTGTTTATATTGTGCTGTGTCCCTTCACTACTCTGTGTTTATATTGTACTGTCAGTTTATTACACTGTGTTTATATTGTACTGTGTCAGTTCATTACTCTGTGTTTATATTGTACTGTGTCAGTTCATTACTCTGTGTTTTTATTGTACTGCGTCAGTTCATTGCTCTGTGTTTATATTGTACTGTGTCAGTTCATTACATTGTGTTATTATTGTACTGTGTCAGTTCATTACTCTGTGTTTTTATTGCACTGTGTCACTTCATTACTCTGTGTTTATATTTTACTGTGTCAGTTCATTACATTGTGTTTAAATTGTACTGTGTCAGTTCATTACTCTGTGTTTTTATTGTAATGTGTCAGTTCATTACTCTGTGTTTATATTGTACTGTGTCAGTTCATTACTCTGTGTTTTTATTGTAATGTGTCAGTTCATTACTCTGTGTTTATATTGTACTGTGTCAGTTCATTACATTTTGTTTATATTGTACTGTGTCAGTTCATTAATCTGTGTTTATATTGTACTGTGTCAGTTCATTACTCTGTGTTTATATGTACTGTGTCAGTTTATTAATCTGTGTTTATATTGTACTTTGTCAGTTCATTTCTCTGTGTTTATATTGTACTGTGTCATTTCATTTCTCTGTGTTTATATTGTACTGTGTCAGTTCATTACATTGTGTTTATATTGTACTGTGTCAGTTCATTACTCTGTGTTTATATTGTACTTTGTCAGTTCATTTCTCTGTGTTTATATTGTACTGTGTCAGTTCATTTCTCTGTGTTTATATTGTACTGTGTCAGTTAATTACTCTGTGTTTATATTGTACAGTTTCAGTTCATTACAATGTGCTTATATTGTACTGTGTCAGTTTATTACTCTGTGTTTATATTGTACTGTGCCTCTTCACTACTCTGTGTTTTTATTTTACTGTGTCAGTTCATTACACTGTGTTTATATTGTACTGTGTCAGTTCTTTGCTCTGTGTTTATATCGCACTGTGTTTGTTCATTACTCTGTGTTTCTATTGCACTGTGTCAGTTCATTACTCTGTGTTTATATTGCACTGTGTCAGTTCATTACTCTCTGTGTGTCTGTTGTGCCGTCACAGTTCATTGCTCTTTGTGCATATTGCAATGTGTTTGTTAATTGATCTATGTTATTACTGCACTGTGTCAGTTCATTACTGTGTCTTAATATTATGCTGTGTCAGTTCATTACTCTACGTTTACGTTGTGTGTCAGTTCATGACTCTGTGTTTATACTGTGCTGTGTCAGTTCATGACTCTGTGTTTATATTGTACTGTCTCAGTTCATTAATCTCTGTTTATATTGTACTGTGTCACTTCATTGCTCTGTGTTTATATTGTACTGTGTCAGTTCATTACTCTGTGCTTATATCGTGCTGTGTCAGTTCATTAAATTGTGTGTGTACTGTACTGTGTCACTTCATGAATCTTTGTTCATATTGTACTGTGTCAGTTCATTACTTTGTGTTTATTTTGTACTTTGTCTCTTCACTACTCTGTGTTTATATTGTACTGTGCCAGTTTATTACACTGTGTTTATGTTGTACTGTGTCAGTTCATTACTCTGTGTTTATATTGTACTGTGTCATTTCATTACTCTGTGTTTATATTGTACTGTGTCCGTTCATGACTCTTTTTATATTGTACTGTGTCAGTTCATTACTCTGTGTTTTTATTGTACTGTGTCAGTTCATTACTCTGTGTTTTTATTGTACTGTGTCAGTTCATTTCTCTGTGTTTGTATTGTACTGTGTCTCTTCACTACTCTGTGATTATATTGTACTGTCAATTTATTACACTGTGTTTACATTGGACTGTGTCAGTTCATTACTCTGTGTTTATATTGTACTGTGTCAGTTCATTACTCTGTGTTTTTATAGTACTGTGTCAGTTCATTGCTCTGTGTTTATATTGTACTGTGTCAGTTCATTACATTATGTTTTTATTGTACTGTGTCAGTTCATTACTCTGTGTTTATATTGTACTGTGTCAGTTCATTACTCTGTGTTTATATTTTACTGTGTCAGTTCATTACATTGTGTTTATATTGTACTGTGTCAGTTCATTACTCTGTGTTTTTATTGTACTGTGTCAGTTCATTACTCTGTGTTTATATTGTACTGTGTCAGTTCATTACTCTGTGTTTATATTGTACTGTGTCAGTTCATTACTCTGTGTTTATATTGTACTCTGTCAGTTCATTACATTTTGTTTATATTGTACTGTGTCAGTTCATTAATCTGTGTTTATATTGTACTGTGTCAGTTCATTACTCTGTGTTTATATGTACTGTGTCAGTTCATTAATCTGTGTTTATATTGTACTGTGTCAGTTCATTACCCTGTGTTTATATTGTCATGTGTCAGTTCATTACTCTGTGTTTATATTGTACTGTGTCAGTTCATTACATTGTGTTTATATTGTACTGTGTCAGTTCATTACTCTGTGTTTATATTGTACTGTGTCAGTTCATTACTCTGTGTTTATATTGTACTGTGTCAGTTCATTATTCTGTGTTTATATTGTACTGTCTCATTTCATTACTCTGTGTTTTTATTGTACTGTGTCAGTTCATTACTCTGTGTTTATATTGTACAGTTTCAGTTCATTACACTGTGCTTATATTGTACTGTTTCAGTTCATTACTCTGTGTTTATATTGTTCTGTGCCTCTTCACTACTCTGTGTTTTTATTTACTGTGTCAGTTCATTACACTGTGTTTATATTGTACTGTGTCAGTTTATTGCTCTGTGTTTATATCGCACTGTGTTAGTTCATTACTCTGTGTTTATATTGCACTGTGTCAGTTCATTACTCTCTGTGTGTCTGTTGTGCCGTGTCAGTTCATTGCTCTTTGTGCATATTGCAATGTGTTTGTTAATTGATCTCTGTTATTACTCCACTGTGTCAGTTCATTACTCTGTCTTAATAATATGCTGTGTCAGTTCATTACTCTACGTTTACGTTGTGTGTCAGTTCATGACTCTGTGTTTATATTGTACTGTCTCAGTTCATTACTCTGTGTTTATAATGTACTGTGTCACTTCATTGCTCTGTGTTTATATTGTACTGTGTCAGTTCATTACTCTGTGTTTTTAATTGTGCTGTGTCAGTTCATTACATTGTGTGTATACTGTACTGTGTCACTTCATGACTCTGTGTTCATATTGTACTGTGTCAGTTCATTACTTTGTGTTTATTTTGTACTGTGTCTCTTCACTGCTCTGTGTTTATATTGTAGTGTGTCAGTTTATTACTCTGTGTTTATATTGTACTGTGTCAGTTCATTACTCTGTGTTTATATTGTACTGTGTCCGTTCATGACTCTGTTTTTATATTGTACTGTGTCAGTTCATTACTCTGTGTTTTTATTGTAATGTGTCAGTTCATTACTCTGTGTTTATATTGTACTGTGTCAGTTCATTACATTTTGTTTATATTGTACTGTGTCAGTTCATTAATCTGTGTTTATATTGTACTGTGTCAGTTCATTACTCTGTGTTTATATGTACTGTGTCAGTTTATTAATCTGTGTTTATATTGTACTTTGTCAGTTCATTTCTCTGTGTTTATATTGTACTGTGTCATTTCATTTCTCTGTGTTTATATTGTACTGTGTCAGTTCATTACATTGTGTTTATATTGTACTGTGTCAGTTCATTACTCTGTGTTTATATTGTACTTTGTCAGTTCATTTCTCTGTGTTTATATTGTACTGTGTCAGTTCATTTCTCTGTGTTTATATTGTACTGTGTCAGTTAATTACTCTGTGTTTATATTGTACAGTTTCAGTTCATTACAATGTGCTTATATTGTACTGTGTCAGTTTATTACTCTGTGTTTATATTGTACTGTGCCTCTTCACTACTCTGTGTTTTTATTTTACTGTGTCAGTTCATTACACTGTGTTTATATTGTACTGTGTCAGTTCTTTGCTCTGTGTTTATATCGCACTGTGTTTGTTCATTACTCTGTGTTTCTATTGCACTGTGTCAGTTCATTACTCTGTGTTTATATTGCACTGTGTCAGTTCATTACTCTCTGTGTGTCTGTTGTGCCGTAACAGTTCATTGCTCTTTGTGCATATTGCAATGTGTTTGTTAATTGATCTATGTTATTACTGCACTGTGTCAGTTCATTACTGTGTCTTAATATTATGCTGTGTCAGTTCATTACTCTACGTTTACGTTGTGTGTCAGTTCATGACTCTGTGTTTATACTGTGCTGTGTCAGTTCATGACTCTGTGTTTATATTGTACTGTCTCAGTTCATTAATCTCTGTTTATATTGTACCGTGTCACTTCATTGCTCTGTGTTTATATTGTACTGTGTCAGTTCATTACTCTGTGCTTATATCGTGCTGTGTCAGTTCATTAAATTGTGTGTGTACTGTACTGTGTCACTTCATGAATCTTTGTTCATATTGTACTGTGTCAGTTCATTACTTTGTGTTTATTTTGTACTTTGTCTCTTCACTACTCTGTGTTTATATTGTACTGTGCCAGTTTATTACACTGTGTTTATATTGTACTGTGTCAGTTCATTACTCTGTGTTTATATTGTACTGTGTCATTTCATTACTCTGTGTTTATATTGTACTGTGTCCGTTCATGACTCTTTTTATATTGTACTGTGTCAGTTCATTACTCTGTGTTTTTATTGTACTGTGTCAGTTCATTACTCTGTGTTTTTATTGTACTGTGTCAGTTCATTTCTCTGTGTTTGTATTGTACTGTGTCTCTTCACTACTCTGTGATTATATTGTACTGTCAATTTATTACACTGTGTTTACATTGGACTGTGTCAGTTCATTACTCTGTGTTTATATTGTACTGTGTCAGTTCATTACTCTGTGTTTTTATAGTACTGTGTCAGTTCATTGCTCTGTGTTTATATTGTACTGTGTCAGTTCATTACATTATGTTTTTATTGTACTGTGTCAGTTCATTACTCTGTGTTTTTATTGTACTGTGTCAGTTCATTACTCTGTGTTTATATATTACTGTGTCAGTTCATTACATTGTGTTTATATTGTACTGTGTCAGTTCATTACTCTGTGTTTTTATTGTACTGTGTCAGTTCATTACTCTGTGTTTATATTGTACTGTGTCAGTTCATTACTCTGTGTTTATATTGTACTGTGTCAGTTCATTACTCTGTGTTTATATTGTACTCTGTCAGTTCATTACATTTTGTTTATATTGTACTGTGTCTGTTCATTAATCTGTGTTTATATTGTACTGTGTCAGTTCATTACTCTGTGTTTATATGTACTGTGGCAGTTCATTAATCTGTGTTTATATTGTACTGTGTCAGTTCATTACCCTGTGTTTATATTGTCATGTGTCATTTCATTACTCTGTGTTTATATTGTACTGTGTCAGTTCATTACATTGTGTTTATATTGTACTGTGTCAGTTCATTACTCTGTGTTTATATTGTACTGTGTCAGTTCATTACTCTGTGTTTATATTGTACTGTGTCAGTTCATTATTCTGTGTTTATATTGTACTGTCTCATTTCATTACTCTGTGTTTTTATTGTACTGTGTCAGTTCATTACTCTGTGTTTATATTGTACAGTTTCAGTTCATTACACTGTGCTTATATTGTACTGTTTCAGTTCATTACTCTGTGTTTATATTGTTCTGTGCCTCTTCACTACTCTGTGTTTTTATTTACTGTGTCAGTTCATTACACTGTGTTTATATTGTACTGTGTCAGTTTATTGCTCTGTGTTTATATCGCACTGTGTTAGTTCATTACTCTGTGTTTATATTGCACTGTGTCAGTTCATTACTCTCTCTGTGTCTGTTGTGCCGTGTCAGTTCATTGCTCTTTGTGCATATTGCAATGTGTTTGTTAATTGATCTCTGTTATTACTCCACTGTGTCAGTTCATTACTCTGTCTTAATAATATGCTGTGTCAGTTCATTACTCTACGTTTACGTTGTGTGTCAGTTCATGACTCTGTGTTTATATTGTACTGTCTCAGTTCATTACTCTGTGTTTATAATGTACTGTGTCACTTCATTGCTCTGTGTTTATATTGTACTGTGTCAGTTCATTACTCTGTGTTTTTAATTGTGCTGTGTCAGTTCATTACATTGTGTGTATACTGTACTGTGTCACTTCATGACTCTGTGTTCATATTGTACTGTGTCAGTTCATTACTTTGTGTTTATTTTGTACTGTGTCTCTTCACTGCTCTGTGTTTATATTGTAGTGTGTCAGTTTATTACTCTGTGTTTATATTGTACTGTGTCAGTTCATTACTCTGTGTTTATATTGTACTGTGTCCGTTCATGACTCTGTTTTTATATTGTACTGTGTCAGTTCATTACTCTGTGTTTTTATTGTACTGTGTCATTCATTACTCTGTGTTTTTATTGTAGTGTGTCAGTTCATTATCCCTGTGTTTTTATTGTACTGTGTCAGTTCGTTACTCTGTTTTTATATTGTGCTGTGTCTCTTCACTACTCTGTGTTTATATTGTACTGTCAGTTTATTACACTGTGTTTATATTGTACTGTGTCAGTTCATTAATCTTTGTCTATATTGTACTGTTTCAGTTCATTGCTCTGTGTTTTTATTGTACTGTGTCAGTTCATTGCTCTGTGTTTATATTGTACTGTGTCAGTTCATTACATTGTGTTTATATTGTACTGTGTCAGTTCATTACTCTGTGCTTTTATTGTACTGTGTCAGTTCATTACTCTGTGTTTATATTGTACTGTGTCAGTTCATTACATTGTGTTTATATTGTACTGTGTCAGTTCATTACTCTGTGTTTTTATTGTACTGTGTCAGTTCATTGCTCTGTGTTTATATTGTACTGTGTCAGTTCAATACTCTGTGTTTATATTGTACTGTGTCAGTTCATTACTCTGTGTTTATATTGTACTGTGTCAGTTAATTACTCTGTGTTTATATAGTACAGTGTCAGTTCATTACTCTGTGTTTATATTGTACTGTGTCAGTTCATTACTGTGTATTTATATTGTACTGTGTCAGTTATTTACTCTGTGTTTATATTGTACTGTGTCAGTTATTTACTCTTGTTTATATTGTACTGTGTCAGTCCATTAATCTGTGTTTATATTGTACTGAGTCAGTTCATTACCCTGTGTTTATATTGTACTGTGTCAGTTCATTGCTCTGTGTTTATATTGTACTGTGTCACTTCATTACTCTGTGTTTTTATTGTACTGTGTCAGTTCATCACATTGTATTTATATTGTACTGTGTCAGTTCATTAATCTGTGTTTTTATTGTACTGTGTCAGTTCATTACTCTGTGTTTGTATTGTACTGTGTCAGTTCATTACATTGTATTTATATTGTACTGTGTCAGTTCATTAATCTGTGTTTATATTGTACTGTGTCAGTTCATTAATCTGTGTTTATATTGTACTGTGTCAGTTCATTACCCTGTGTTTATATTGTACTGTGTCAGTTCATTACTCTGTGTTTATATTGTACTGTGTCAATTCATTAATCTTTGGTTATATTGTACTGTGTCAGTTCATTACCCTGTGTTTATATTGTACTGTGTCAGTTCATTACTCTGTTTTTATTGTACTGAGTCAGTTCATTACTCTGTGTTTATATTGTACTGTGTCAGTTCATTACTCTTTGTTTATATTGTACTGTGTCTGTTCATTACTCTGTGTTTATATTGTACTGTGTCAGTTCATTACTCTGTTTTTATTGTACTGAGTCAGTTCATTACTCTGTGTTTACATTGTACTGTGCCTCTTCACTACTCTGTGTTTTTATTGTACTGTGTCAGTTCATTACACTGTGTTTATATTGTACTGTGTCAGTTCATTGCTCTGTGTTTATATCGCACTGTGTTAGTTCATTACTCTGATAATATTGCACTGTCAGTTCATTACTCTGTGTTTATATTGCACTGTGTCAGTTCATTACTCTCTGTGTGTCTGTTGTGCCGTGTCAGTTCATTGCTCTTTGTGCATATTGCAATGTGTTTGTTAATTGATCTATGTTATTACTGCACTGTGTCAGTTCATTACTCTGTCTTAATATTATGCTGTGTCATTTCATTACTCTACGTTTACGTTGTGTGTCAGTTCATGACTCTGTTTTTATATTGTGCTGTGTCAGTTCATGACTCTGTGTTTATATTGTACTGTTTCAGTTCATTACTCTGTGTTTATAATGTACTGTGTCACTTCATTGCTCTGTGTTTATATTGTACTGTGTCAGTTCATTACTCTGTGTTTATATCGTGCTGTGTCAGTTCATTACATTGTGTGTGTACTGTACAGTGTCACTTCATGACTCTTTGTTCATATTGTACTGTGTCAGTTCATTACTTTGTGTTTATTTTGTACTGTGTCTCTTCACTACTCTGTGCATATATTGTACTGTGTCAGTTTATTACACAGTTTTTATATTGCACTGTGTCAGTTCATTACTCTGTGTTCATATTGTACTGTGTCAGTTCATTACTCTGTGTTTATATTGTACTGTGTCCGTTCATGACTCTGTTTTTATATTGTACTGTGTCAGTTCATTAATCCGTGTTTTTATTGTACTGTGTCAGTTCATTACTCTGTGTTTTTATTGTACTGTGTCAGTTCATAACTCTGTTTTTATATTGTACTGTGTCAGTTCATTCCTCTGTGTTTATATTGTATTGTGTCTCTTAAATACTCTGTTTTTAGATTGTACTGTGAGTTTATTACACTGTGTTTATATTGTAATGTGTCAGTTCATTACTCTGTGTTTATATTGTACTGTGTCAGTTCATTACTCTGTGTTTTTATTGTACTGTGTCAGTTCATTGCTCTGTGTTTATATTGTACTGTGTCTCTTCACTACTCTGTGTTTATATTGTACTGAAAGTGTATTACTCTGTGTTTATATTGTACTGTGTCAGTTCATTACTCTGTGTTTATGTTGTACTGTGTCAGTTCATTACTCTGTATTTATATTGTACTGTGTCAGTTATTTACGCTGCATTTATATTGTAATGTGTCGGTTCATTAATCTGTGTTTATATTGTACTGTATCAGTTCATTACTCTGTGTTTATATTGTACTGTGTCAGTTCATTACATTGTGTTTATATTGTACTGTGTCAGTTCATTACTCTGTGTTTATATTGTACTGTGTCTGTTCATTACATTGTGTTTATATTGTACTGTGTCAGTTCATTACTCTGTGTTTATATTGTACTCTGTCAGTTCTTTACATTTTGTTTATATTGTACTGTGTCAGTTCATTAATCTGTGTTTATATTGTACTGTGTCAGTTCATTACATTGTGTTTATATTGTAATGTGTCAGTTCATTACTCTGTGTTTATATTCTACTGTGTCAGTTCATTACATTGTGTTTATATTGTACTGTGTCAGTTCATTACTCTGTGTTTTTATTGTACTGTGTCAGTTCATTACTCTGTGTTTATATTGTACTGTGTCAGTTTATTACTCTGTGTTTATATTGTACTGTGTCAGTTCATTACATTTTGTTTATATTGTACTGTGTCAGTTCATTAATCTGTGTTTATATTGTACTGTGTCAGTTCATTACTCTGTGTTTATATGTACTGTGTCAGTTCATTAATCTGTGTTTATATTGTACTGTGTCAGTTCATTACTCTGTGTTTATATTGTACTGTGTCAGTTCATTACTCTTTGTTCATGTTGTACTGTGTCAGTTCATTACTCTGTATTTATATTATACTGTGTCAGTTATTTACGCTGCGTTTATATTGTACTGTGTCAGTTCATTAATCTGTGTTTATATTGTACTGTGTCAGTTCATTACCCTGTGTTTATATTGTACTGTGTCAGTTCATTACTCTGTGTTTATATTTTACTGTGTCAGTTCATTACATTGTGTTTATATTGTACTGTGTCCGTTCATTACATTGTGTTTATATTGTACTGTGTCAGTTCATTACTCTATGTTTATATTGTACTGTGTCAGTTGATTACTCTGTGTTTTTATTGTACTGTGTCAGTTCATTACTCTGTGTTTATATTGTACACTTTCAGTTCATTACACTGTGCTTATATTGTACTGTGTCAGTTCATTACTCTGTTTTTATTGTACTGTGTCATTTCATTACTCTGTGTTTATATTGTACTGTGTTAGTTCATTACTCTGTGTTTATATTGTACTGTGTCAGTTCATTACTCTTGTTTATATTGTACTGTGTCAGTTCATTACTCTGTGTTTATATTGTACTGTGTCAGTTCATTACTCTGTGTTTATATTGTACTGTGTCAGTTCATTACTCTGTGTTTTTATTGTACTGTGTCAGTTCATTGCTCTGTGTTTATATTGTACTGTGTCACTTCATTACATTGTGTTTTTATTGTACTGTGTCAGTTCATTACTCAGTGTTTATGCTGTGTGTCAGTTCATTTATCTTTGTTTATATTGTACTGTGTCAGTTCATTACTCTGTGTTTATATTGTACTGTGTCAGTTCTTTACTCTCCATTTACACAGTAGTGTGTCAGTTCATTACTCTGTGTTTATATTGTACTGTGTCAGTTCTTTGCTCTGTGTTTATATCGCACTGTGTTAGTTCATTATTCTGCATTTATATTGCACTGTGTCAGTTCATTACTCTGTGTTTATATTGCACTGTGTCAGTTCATTACACTCTGTGTGTCTTTTGTGCCGTGTCAGTTCATTGCTCTTTGTGCATATTGCAATGTGTTTGTTAATTGATCTATGTTATTACTGCACTGTGTCAGTTCATTACTCTGTCTTAATATTATGCTGTGTCAGTTCATTACTCTACGTTTTCGTTGTGTGTCAGTTCATGACTCTGTGTTTATATTGTGCTGTGTCAGTTCATGACTCTGTGTTTATATTGTACTGTGTCAGTTCATTACTCTGTGTTTATATCGTGCTTTGTCAGTTCATTACATTGTGTGTGTACTGTACGGTGTCACTTCATGACTCTTTGTTCATATTGTACTGTGTCAGTTCATTACTTTGTGTTTATTTTGTACTGTGTCTCTTCACTACTCTGTGCATATATTGTACTGTGTCAGTTTATTACACTGTTTTTATATTGTACTGTGTCAGTTCATTACTCTGTGTTTATATTGTACTGTGTCCGTTCATGACTCTGTTTTTATATTGTACTGTGTCACTTCATTACTCTCTGTTTTTATTGTACTGTGTCAGTTCATAACTCTGTGTTTATATTGTACTGTGTCAGTTCATTACTCTGTGTTTATATTGTATTGTGTCTCTTCAATACTCTGCGTATATATTGTACTGTCAGTTTATTACACTGTGTTTATATTGTACTGTGTCAGTTCATTACTCTGTGTTTATATTGTACTGTGTCAGTTCATTACTCTGTGTTTATATTGTACTGTGTCTCTTCACTACTCTGTGTTTATATTGTACTGTCAGTGTATTACTCTGTGTTTATATTGTACTGTGTCAGTTCATTACTCTTTGTTTATGTTGTACTGTGTCTCTTCACTACTCTGTGTTTATATTGTACTGTCAGTGTATTACTCTGCGTTTATATTGTAATGTGTCAGTTCATTAATCTGTGTTTATATTGTACTGTGTCAGTTCATTACCCTGTGTTTATATTGTACTCTATCAGTTCATTACTCTGTGTTTATATTGTATTGTGTCAGTTCATTACATTGTGTTTATATTGTAATGTGTCAGTTCATTACTCTGTGTTTTTATTGTACTGTGTCTGTTCATTACATTGTGTTTATATTGTACTGTGTCAGTTCATTACTCTGTGTTTATATTGTAATGTGTCAGTTCATTACTCTGTGTTTATATTGTACTGTGTCAGTTCATTTCTCTGTGTTTATATTGTACTGTGTCAGTTCATTACATTGTGATTTTATTGTACTGTGTCAGTTCATTACTCTGTGTTTATATTGTACTGTGTCAGTTCATTACATTGTGTTTATATTGTACTGTGTCAGTTCATTACTCTGTGTTTTTATTGTACTGTGTCAGTTCATTACATTGTGTTTATATTGTACTGTGTCAGTTCATTGCTCTGTGTTTTTATTGTACTGTGTCAGTTCATTACTCTGTGTTTATATTGTACTGTGTCAGTTCATTACTCTGTGTTTATATTGTACTGTGTCAGTTCATTACATTTTGTTTATGTTGTACTGTGTCAGTTCATTAATCTGTGTTTATATTGTACTGTGTCAGTTCATTACTCTGTGTTTATATGTACTGTGTCAGTTCATTAATCTGTGTTTATATTGTACTGTGTCAGTTCATTACTCTGTGTTTATGTTGTACTGTGTCAGTTCATTACTCTTTGTTTATGTTGTACTGTGTCAGTTCATTACTCTGTATTTATATTGTACTGTGTCAGTTATTTACGCTGCGTTTATAGTGTACTGTGTCAGTTCATTAATCTGTGTTTATATTGTACTGTGTCAGTTCATTACCCTGTGTTTATATTGTACTGTCTCAGTTCATTACTCTGTGTTTATATTTTACTGTGTCAGTTCATTACATTGTGTTTATATTGTACTGTGTCAGTTCATTACATTGTGTTTATATTGTACTGTGTCAGTTCATTACATTGTGTTTATATTGCACTGTGTCAGTTCATTACTCTGTGTTTATATTGCACTGTGTCAGTTCATTACACTCTGTGTGTCTTTTGTGCCGTGTCAGTTCATTGCTCTTTGTGCATATTGCAATGTGTTTGTTAATTGATCTATGTTATTACTGCACTGTGTCAGTTCATTACTCTGTCTTAATATTATGCTGTGTCAGTTCATTACTCTACGTTTACGTTGTGTGTCAGTTCATGACTCTGTGTTTATATTGTGCTGTGTCAGTTCATGACTCTGTGTTTATATTGTACTGTCTCAATTCATTACTCTGTGTTTATAATGTACTGTGTCACTTCATTGCTCTGTGTTTATATTGTACTGTGTCAGTTCATTACTCTGTGTTTATGCTGTGTGTCAGTTCATTTATCTTTGTTTATATTGTACTGTGTCAGTTCATTACTCTGTGTTTATATTGTACTGTGTCAGTTCATTACTCTCCATTTACACAGTAGTGTGTCAGTTCATTACTCTGTGTTTATATTGTACTGTGTCAGTTCTTTGCTCTGTGTTTATATCGCACTGTGTTAGTTCATTACTCTGTGTTTATATTGCACTGTGTCAGTTCATTACACTCTGTGTGTCTGTTGTGCCGTGTCAGTTCATTGCTCTTTGTGCATATTGCAATGTGTTTGTTAATTGATCTATGTTATTACTGCACTGTGTCAGTTCATTACTCTGTCTTAATATTATGCTGTGTCAGTTCATTACTCTACGTTTACGTTGTGTGTCAGTTCATGACTCTGTGTTTATATTGTGCTGTGTCAGTTCATGACTCTGTGTTTATATTGTACTGTCTCAATTCATTACTCTGTGTTTATAATGTACTGTGTCACTTCATTGCTCTGTGTTTATATTGTACTGTCAGTGTATTACTCTGTGTTTATATTGTACTGTGTCAGTTCATTACTCTTTGTTTATGTTGTACTGTGTCAGTTCATTACTCTGTATTTATACTGTACTGTGTCAGTTATTTACGCTGCGTTTATATTGTAATGTGTCAGTTCATTAATCTGTGTTTATATTGTACTCTGTCAGTTCATTACCCTGTGTTTATATTGTACTGTATCAGTTCATTACTCTGTGTTTATATTGTACTGTGTCAGTTCATTACATTGTGTTTATATTGTAATGTGTCAGTTCATTACTCTGTGTTTTTATTGTACTGTGTCTGTTCATTACATTGTGTTTATATTGTACTGTGTCAGTTCATTACTCTGTGTTTATATTGTACTGTGTCAGTTCATTACTCTGTGTTTTTATTTTACTGTGTCAGTTCATTGCTCTGTGTTTATATTGTACTGTGTCTCTTCACTACTCTGTGTTTATATTGTACTGTCAGTGTATTACTCTGTGTTTTTTATTGTACTGTGTCAGTTCATTACTCTTTGTTTATGTTGTACTGTTTCAGTTCATTACTCTGTGTTTATATTTAACTGTGTCAGTTCATTACATTGTGTTTATATTGTACTGTGTCAGTTCATTACTCTGTGTTTTTATTGTACTGTGTCTGTTCATTACTTTGTGTTTATATTGTACTGTGTCAGTTCATTACTCTGTGTTTTTATTGTACTGTGTCAGTTCTTTACATTTTGTTTATATTGTAATGTGACAGTTCATTAACCTGTGTTTATATTGTACTGTGTCAGTTCATTACATTGTGTTTATATTGTACTGTGTCAGTTCATTACTCTGTGTTTATATTGTACTGTGTCAGTTCATTACTCTGTGTTTATACTGTACTGTGTCAGTTCATTTCTCTGTGTTTATATTGTACTGTGTCAGTTCATTACATTGTGTTTTTATTGTACTGTGTCAGTTCATTACTATGTGTTTATATTGTATTGTGTCAGTTCATTACATTGTGTTTATATTGTACTGTGTCAGCTCATTACTCTGTGTTTTTATTGTACTGTGTCAGTTCATTACATTGTGTTTATATTGTACTGTGTCAGTTCATTACTCTGTGTTTTTATTGTACTGTGTCAGTTCATTACTCTGTGTTTATATTGTACTGTGTCAGTTCATTACTCTGTGTTTATATTGTACTGTGTCAGTTCATTACATTTTGTTAATATTGTACTGTGTCAGTTCATTAATCTGTGTTTATATTGTACTGTGTCAGTTCATTACTCTGTGTTTATATGTACTGTGTCAGTTCATTAATCTCTGTTTATATTGTACTGTGTCAGTTCATTACTCTGTGTTTATATTGTACTGTGTCAGTTCATTACTCTTTGTTTATGTTGTACTGTGTCAGTTCATTACTCTGTATTTATATTGTACTGTGTCAGTTATTTACGCTGCGTTTATATTGTACTGTGTCAGTTCATTAATCTGTGTTTACATTGTACTGTGTCAGTTCATTACCCTGTGTTTATATTGGACTGTGTCAGTTCATTACTCTGTGTTTATATTTTACTGTGTCAGTTCATTACATTGTGTTTATATTGTACTGTGTCAGTTCATTACATTGTGTTTATATTGTACTGTGTCAGTTCATTACTCTGTGTTTATGTTGTACTGTGTCAGTTGATTACTCTGTGTTTTTATTGTACTGTGTCAGTTCATTACTCTGTGTTTATATTGTACACTTTCAGTTCATTACACTGTGCTTATATAGTACTGTGTCAGTTCATTGCTCTGTGTTTTTATTGTACTGTGTCAGTTCATTACTTTGTGTTTTTATTGTACTGTGTCATTTCATTACTCTGTGTTTATATTGTACTGTGTTAGTTCATTACTCTGTGTTTATATTGTACTGTGTCAGTTCATTACTCTGTGTTTACGTTGTACTGTGTCAGTTCATTACTCTGTGTTTTTATTGTACTGTGTCAGTTCATTGCGCTGTGTTTATATTGTACTGTGTCAGTTCATTACATTGTGTTTTTATTGTACTGTGTCAGTTCATTACTCTGTGTTTATGCTGTGTGTCAGTTCATTTATCTTTGTTTATATTGTACTGTGTCAGTTCATTACTCTGTGTTTATATTGTACTGTGTCAGTTCATTACTCTCCATTTACACAGTAGTGTGTCAGTTCATTACTCTGTGTTTATTTTGTACTGTGTCAGTTCTTTGCTCTGTGTTTATATCGCACTGTGTTAGTTCATTACTCTGTGTTTATATTGCACTGTGTCAGTTCATTACTCTGTGTTTATATTGCACTGTGTCAGTTCATTACACTCTGTGTGTCTGTTGTGCCGTGTCAGTTCATTGCTCTTTGTGCATATTGCAATGTGTTTGTTAATTGATCTATGTTATTACTGCACTGTGTCAGTTCATTACTGTGTCTTAATATTATGCTGTGTCAGTTCATTACTCTACGTTTACGTTGTGTGTCAGTTCATGACTCTGTGTTTATATTGTGCTGTGTCAGTTCATGACTCTGTGTTTATATTGTACTGTCTAAGTTCATTACTCTGTGTTTATAATGTACTGTGTCACTTCATTGCTCTGTGTTTATATTGTACTGTGTCAGTTCATTACTCTGTGTTTATATCGTGCTGTGTCAGTTCATTACATTGTGTGTGTACTGTACGGTGTCACTTCATGACTCTTTGTTCATATTGTACTGTGTCAGTTCATTACTTTGTGTTTATTTTGTACTGTGTCTCTTCACTACTCTGTGCATATATTGTACTGTGTCAGTTTATTACACTGTTTTTATATTGTACTGTGTCAGTTCATTACTCTGTGTTTATATTGTATTGTGTCAGTTCTTTACTCTGTGTTTATATTGTACTGTGTCCGTTGATGACTCTGTTTTTATATTGTACTGTGTCAGTTCATTACTCTGTGTTTTTATTGTACTGTGTCAGTTCATTACTCTGTGTTTTTATTGTACTGTGTCAGTTCATAACTCTGTGTTTATATTGTACTGTGTCAGTTCATTAATCTGTGTTTATATTGTATTGTGTCTCTTCACTACTCTGTGTTTATATTGTACTGTCAGTTTATTACACTGTGTTTATATTGTACTGTGTCAGTTCATTACTCTGTGTTTATATTGTACTGTGTCAGTTCATTACTCTGTGTTTATATTGTACCTTGTCAGTTCATTACTCTGTGTTTTTATTGTACTGTGTCAGTTCATTGCTCTGTGTTTATATTGTACTGTGTCTCTTCACTACTCTGTGTTTATATTGTACTGTCAGTGTATTACTCTGTGTTTTTTATTGTACTGTGTCAGTTCATTACTCTTTGTTTATGTTGTACTGTGTCAGTTCATTACTCTGTGTTTATATTTAACTGTGTCAGTTCATTACATTGTGTTTATATTGTACTGTGTCAGTTCATTACTCTGTGTTTATATTGTACTGTGTCAGTTCATTACCCTGTGTTTATATTGTACTGTGTCAGTTCATTTCTCTGTGTTTATATTGTACTGTGTCAGTTCATTACATTGTGTTTTTATTGTACTGTGTCAGTTCATTACTATGTGTTTATATTGTATTGTGTCAGTTCATTACATTGTGTTTATATTGTACTGTGTCAGCTCATTACTCTATGTTTTTATTGTACTGTGTCAGTTCATTACATTGTGTTTATATTGTACTGTGTCAGTTCATTACTCTGTGTTTTTATTGTACTGTGTCAGTTCATTACTCTGTGTTTATATTGTACTGTGTCAGTTCATTACTCTGTGTTTATATTGTACTGTGTCAGTTCATTACATTTTGTTTATATTGTACGGTGTCAGTTCATTAATCTGTGTTTATATTGTACTGTGTCAGTTCATTACTCTGTGTTTATATGTACTGTGTCAGTTCATTAATCTGTGTTTATATTGTACTGTGTCAGTTCATTACTCTGTGTTTATATTGTACTGTGTCAGTTCATTACTCTTTGTTTATGTTGTACTGTGTCAGTTCATTACTCTGTGTTTATATCGTGCTGTGTCAGTTCATTACATTGTGTGTGTACTGTACTGTGTCACTTCATGACTCTTTGTTCATATTGTACTGTGTCAGTTCATTACTTTGTGTTTATTTTGTACTGTGTCTCTTCACTACTCTGTGTTTATATTGTACTTTGTCAGTTTATTACACTGTGTTTATATTGTACTGTGTCAGTTCATTACTCTGTTTTTATATTGTACTGTGTCAGTTCATTACTCTGTATTTTTATTGTACTGTGTCAGTTCATTACTCTTTGTTTTTATTGTAATGTGTCAGTTCATTACTCTGTGTTTATATTGTACTGTGTCAGTTCATTACATTTTGTTTATATTGTACTGTGTCAGTTCATTAATCTGTGTTTGTATTGTACTGTGTCAGTTCATTACTCTGTGTTTATATGTACTGTGTCAGTTCATTAATCTGTGTTTATATTGTACTGTGTCAGTTCATTACCCTGTGTTTATATTGTCATGCGTCAGTTCATTACTCTGTGTTTATATTGTACTGTGTCAGTTCATTACTCTATGTTTATATTGTACTGTGTCAGTTGATTACTCTGTGTTTTTATTGTACTGTGTCAGTTCATTACTCTGTGTTTATATTGTACACTTTCAGTTCATTACACTGTGCTTATATTGTACTGTGTCAGTTCATTACTCTGTTTTTATTGTACTGTGTCATTTCATTACTCTGTGTTTATATTGTACTGTGTTAGTTCATTACTCTGTGTTTATATTGTACTGTGTCAGTTCATTACTCTTGTTTATATTGTACTGTGTCAGTTCATTAATCTGTGTTTATATTGTACTGTGTCAGTTCATTACTCTGTGTTTATATTGTACTGTGTCAGTTCATTACTCTGTGTTTTTATTGTACTGTGTCAGTTCATTGCTCTGTGTTTATATTGTACTGTGTCACTTCATTACATTGTGTTTTTATTGTACTGTGTCAGTTCATTACTCAGTGTTTATGCTGTGTGTCAGTTCATTTATCTTTGTTTATATTGTACTGTGTCAGTTCATTACTCTGTGTTTATATTGTACTGTGTCAGTTCTTTACTCTCCATTTACACAGTAGTGTGTCAGTTCATTACTCTGTGTTTATATTGTACTGTGTCAGTTCTTTGCTCTGTGTTTATATCGCACTGTGTTAGTTCATTATTCTGCATTTATATTGCACTGTGTCAGTTCATTACTCTGTGTTTATATTGCACTGTGTCAGTTCATTACACTCTGTGTGTCTTTTGTGCCGTGTCAGTTCATTGCTCTTTGTGCATATTGCAATGTGTTTGTTAATTGATCTATGTTATTACTGCACTGTGTCAGTTCATTACTCTGTCTTAATATTATGCTGTGTCAGTTCATTACTCTACGTTTTCGTTGTGTGTCAGTTCATGACTCTGTGTTTATATTGTGCTGTGTCAGTTCATGACTCTGTGTTTATATTGTACTGTGTCAGTTCATTACTCTGTGTTTATATCGTGCTTTGTCAGTTCATTACATTGTGTGTGTACTGTACGGTGTCACTTCATGACTCTTTGTTCATATTGTACTGTGTCAGTTCATTACTTTGTGTTTATTTTGTACTGTGTCTCTTCACTACTCTGTGCATATATTGTACTGTGTCAGTTTATTACACTGTTTTTATATTGTACTGTGTCAGTTCATTACTCTGTGTTTATATTGTACTGTGTCCGTTCATGACTCTGTTTTTATATTGTACTGTGTCACTTCATTACTCTCTGTTTTTATTGTACTGTGTCAGTTCATAACTCTGTGTTTATATTGTACTGTGTCAGTTCATTACTCTGTGTTTATTTTGTATTGTGTCTCTTCAATACTCTGCGTTTATATTGTACTGTCAGTTTATTACACTGTGTTTATATTGTACTGTGTCAGTTCATTACTCTGTGTTTATATTGTACTGTGTCAGTTCATTACTCTGTGTTTATATTGTACTGTGTCTCTTCACTACTCTGTGTTTATATTGTACTGTCAGTGTATTACTCTGTGTTTATATTGTACTGTGTCAGTTCATTACTCTTTGTTTATGTTGTACTGTGTCAGTTCATTACTCTGTATTTATACTGTACTGTGTGAGTTATTTACGCTGCGTTTATATTGTAATGTGTCAGTTCATTAATCTGTGTTTATATTGTACTGTGTCAGTTCATTACCCTGTGTTTATATTGTACTCTATCAGTTCATTACTCTGTGTTTATATTGTATTGTGTCAGTTCATTACATTGTGTTTATATTGTAATGTGTCAGTTCATTACTCTGTGTTTTTATTGTACTGTGTCTGTTCATTACATTGTGTTTATATTGTACTGTGTCAGTTCATTACTCTGTGTTTATATTGTAATGTGTCAGTTCATTACTCTGTGTTTATATTGTACTGTGTCAGTTCATTTCTCTGTGTTTATATTGTACTGTGTCAGTTCATTACATTGTGATTTTATTGTACTGTGTCAGTTCATTACTCTGTGTTTATATTGTACTGTGTCAGTTCATTACATTGTGTTTATATTGTACTGTGTCAGTTCATTACTCTGTGTTTTTATTGTACTGTGTCAGTTCATTACATTGTGTTTATATTGTACTGTGTCAGTTCATTGCTCTGTGTTTTTATTGTACTGTGTCAGTTCATTACTCTGTGTTTATATTGTACTGTGTCAGTTCATTACTCTGTGTTTATATTGTACTGTGTCAGTTCATTACATTTTGTTTATGTTGTACTGTGTCAGTTCATTAATCTGTGTTTATATTGTACTGTGTCAGTTCATTACTCTGTGTTTATATGTACTGTGTCAGTTCATTAATCTGTGTTTATATTGTACTGTGTCAGTTCATT
The DNA here is from genome assembly GCF_017639515.1 of Carcharodon carcharias. Classification (NCBI taxonomy): domain Eukaryota; kingdom Metazoa; phylum Chordata; class Chondrichthyes; order Lamniformes; family Lamnidae; genus Carcharodon; species Carcharodon carcharias. The sequence continues at coordinate 23,597,838 of NC_054471.1, forward strand.
ACTTTGTGTTTATATTGTACTGTGTCAGTTCATTACTCTTTGTTTATGTTGTACTGTGTCAGTTCATTACTCTGTATTTATATTGTACTGTGTCAGTTATTTACGCTGCGTTTATAGTGTACTGTGTCAGTTCATTAATCTGTGTTTATATTGTACTGTGTCAGTTCATTACCCTGTGTTTATATTGTACTGTCTCAGTTCATTACTCTGTGTTTATATTTTACTGTGTCAGTTCATTACATTGTGTTTATATTGTACTGTGTCAGTTCATTACATTGTGTTTATATTGTACTGTGTCAGTTCATTACATTGTGTTTATATTGCACTGTGTCAGTTCATTACTCTGTGTTTATATTGCACTGTGTCAGTTCATTACACTCTGTGTGTCTATTGTGCCTGTGTCAGTTCATTGCTCTGTGTTATATTGTACTGTGTCTGTTAATTGACTCTGTGTTATTACTGCACTGTGTCAGTTCATTACTCTGTCTTATATTATGCTGTGTCAGTTCATTACTCTACGTTTACTATTGTACTGTGTCAGTTCATGACTCTGTGTTTATATTGTACTGTGTCAGTTCATGACTCTATGTTTATATTGTACTGTGTCAATTCATTACTCTGTGTTTATATTGTACTGTGTCACTTCATTGCTCTGTGCTTATATTGTACTGTGTCAGTTCATTACTCTGTGTTTATGCTGTGTGTCAGTTCATTACTCTTTGTTTATATTGTACTGTGTCAGTTCATTACTCTGTGTTTATATTGTACTGTGTCAGTTCATTACTCTCCTTTTACACTGTACTGTGTCAGTTCATTACTCTGTGTTTATATTGTACTGTGTCAGTTCATTGCTCTGTGTTTATATCGCACTGTGTCAGTTCATTACTCTGTGTTTTTATTGTACTGTGTCAGTTCATTGCTCTGTGTTTATATTGTACTGTGTCACTTCATTACATTGTGTTTTTATTGTACTGTGTCAGTTCATTACTCAGTGTTTATGCTGTGTGTCAGTTCATTTATCTTTGTTTATATTGTACTGTGTCAGTTCATTACTCTGTGTTTATATTGTACTGTGTCAGTTCTTTACTCTCCATTTACACAGTAGTGTGTCAGTTCATTACTCTGTGTTTATATTGTACTGTGTCAGTTCTTTGCTCTGTGTTTATATCGCACTGTGTTAGTTCATTATTCTGCATTTATATTGCACTGTGTCAGTTCATTACTCTGTGTTTATATTGCACTGTGTCAGTTCATTACACTCTGTGTGTCTTTTGTGCCGTGTCAGTTCATTGCTCTTTGTGCATATTGCAATGTGTTTGTTAATTGATCTATGTTATTACTGCACTGTGTCAGTTCATTACTCTGTCTTAATATTATGCTGTGTCAGTTCATTACTCTACGTTTTCGTTGTGTGTCAGTTCATGACTCTGTGTTTATATTGTGCTGTGTCAGTTCATGACTCTGTGTTTATATTGTACTGTGTCAGTTCATTACTCTGTGTTTATATCGTGCTTTGTCAGTTCATTACATTGTGTGTGTACTGTACGGTGTCACTTCATGACTCTTTGTTCATATTGTACTGTGTCAGTTCATTACTTTGTGTTTATTTTGTACTGTGTCTCTTCACTACTCTGTGCATATATTGTACTGTGTCAGTTTATTACACTGTTTTTATATTGTACTGTGTCAGTTCATTACTCTGTGTTTATATTGTACTGTGTCCGTTCATGACTCTGTTTTTATATTGTACTGTGTCACTTCATTACTCTCTGTTTTTATTGTACTGTGTCAGTTCATAACTCTGTGTTTATATTGTACTGTGTCAGTTCATTACTCTGTGTTTATATTGTATTGTGTCTCTTCAATACTCTGTGTTTATATTGTACTGTGTCAGTTCATTACTCTGTGTTTATATTGTACTGTGTCAGTTCATTACTCTGTGTTTATATTGTACTGTGTCAGTTCATTACTCTGTGTTTATATTGTACTGTGTCTCTTCACTACTCTGTGTTTATATTGTACTGTCAGTGTATTACTCTGTGTTTATATTGTACTGTGTCAGTTCATTACTCTTTGTTTATGTTGTACTGTGTCAGTTCATTACTCTGTGTTTATATTGTACTGTGTCAGTTCATTACATCTGTGTTTATATTGTACTGTGTCAGTTCATTACTCTGTGTTTATATTGTACTGTGTCAGTTCATTACATTGTGTTTATATTGTACTGTGTCAGTTCATTACTCTGTGTTTATATTGTACTGTGTCAGTTCATTACATTGTGTTTATATTGTAATGTGTCAGTTCATTACTCTGTGTTTATATTGTACTGTGTCAGTTCATTACATTGTGTTTATATTGTACTGTGTCAGTTCATTTCTCTGTGTTTATATTGTACTGTGTCAGTTCATTACTCTGTGTTTATATTGTACTGTGTCAGTTCATTTCTCTGTGTTTATATTGTACTGTGTCAGTTCATTACTTTGTGTTTTTATTGTACTGTGTCAGTTCATTACTCTGTGTTTATATTGTACTGTGTCAGTTCATTACATTTTGTTTATATTGTACTGTGTCAGTTCATTACTCTGTGTTTTTATTGTACTGTGTCAGTTCATTACATTGTGTTTATATTGTACTGTGTCAGTTCATTGCTCTGTGTTTTTATTGTACTGTGTCAGTTCATTACTCTGTGTTTATATTGTACTGTGTCAGTTCATTACTCTGTGTTTATATTGTACTGTGTCAGTTCATTACATTTTGTTTATGTTGTACTGTGTCAGTTCATTAATCTGTGTTTATATTGTACTGTGTCAGTTCATTACTCTGTGTTTATATGTACTGTGTCAGTTCATTAATCTGTGTTTATATTGTACTGTGTCAGTTCATTACTCTGTGTTTATGTTGTACTGTGTCAGTTCATTACTCTTTGTTTATGTTGCACTGTGTCAGTTCATTACTCTGTATTTATATTGTACTGTGTCAGTTATTTACGCTGCGTTTATAGTGTACTGTGTCAGTTCATTAATCTGTGTTTATATTGTACTGTGTCAGTTCATTACCCTGTGTTTATATTGTACTGTCTCAGTTCATTACTCTGTGTTTATATTTTACTGTGTCAGTTCATTACATTGTGTTTATATTGTACTGTGTCAGTTCATTACATTGTGTTTATATTGTACTGTGTCAGTTCATTACATTGTGTTTATATTGCACTGTGTCAGTTCATTACTCTGTGTTTATATTGCACTGTGTCAGTTCATTACACTCTGTGTGTCTTTTGTGCCGTGTCAGTTCATTGCTCTTTGTGCATATTGCAATGTGTTTGTTAATTGATCTATGTTATTACTGCACTGTGTCAGTTCATTACTCTGTCTTAATATTATGCTGTGTCAGTTCATTACTCTACGTTTACGTTGTGTGTCAGTTCATGACTCTGTGTTTATATTGTGCTGTGTCAGTTCATGACTCTGTGTTTATATTGTACTGTCTCAATTCATTACTCTGTGTTTATAATGTACTGTGTCACTTCATTGCTCTGTGTTTATATTGTACTGTGTCAGTTCATTACTCTGTGTTTATGCTGTGTGTCAGTTCATTTATCTTTGTTTATATTGTACTGTGTCAGTTCATTACTCTGTGTTTATATTGTACTGTGTCAGTTCATTACTCTCCATTTACACAGTAGTGTGTCAGTTCATTACTCTGTGTTTATATTGTACTGTGTCAGTTCTTTGCTCTGTGTTTATATCGCACTGTGTTAGTTCATTACTCTGTGTTTATATTGCACTGTGTCAGTTCATTACACTCTGTGTGTCTGTTGTGCCGTGTCAGTTCATTGCTCTTTGTGCATATTGCAATGTGTTTGTTAATTGATCTATGTTATTACTGCACTGTGTCAGTTCATTACTCTGTCTTAATATTATGCTGTGTCAGTTCATTACTCTACGTTTACGTTGTGTGTCAGTTCATGACTCTGTGTTTATATTGTGCTGTGTCAGTTCATGACTCTGTGTTTATATTGTACTGTCTCAATTCATTACTCTGTGTTTATAATGTACTGTGTCACTTCATTGCTCTGTGTTTATATTGTACTGTCAGTGTATTACTCTGTGTTTATATTGTACTGTGTCAGTTCATTACTCTTTGTTTATGTTGTACTGTGTCAGTTCATTACTCTGTATTTATACTGTACTGTGTCAGTTATTTACGCTGCGTTTATATTGTAATGTGTCAGTTCATTAATCTGTGTTTATATTGTACTCTGTCAGTTCATTACCCTGTGTTTATATTGTACTGTATCAGTTCATTACTCTGTGTTTATATTGTACTGTGTCAGTTCATTACATTGTGTTTATATTGTAATGTGCAGTTTATTACACTGTGTTTATATTGTACTGTGTCAGTTCATTACTCTGTGTTTATATTGTACTGTGTCAGTTCATTACTCTGTGTTTATATTGTACCTTGTCAGTTCATTACTCTGTGTTTTTATTGTACTGTGTCAGTTCATTGCTCTGTGTTTATATTGTACTGTGTCTCTTCACTACTCTGTGTGTATATTGTACTGTCAGTGTATTACTCTGTGTTTTTTATTGTACTGTGTCAGTTCATTACTCTTTGTTTATATTGTACTGTGTCAGCTCATTACTCTATGTTTTTATTGTACTGTGTCAGTTCATTACATTGTGTTTATATTGTACTGTGTCAGTTCATTACTCTGTGTTTATATTGTACTGTGTCAGTTCTTTACATTTTGTTTATATTGTAATGTGACAGTTCATTAACCTGTGTTTATATTGTACTGTGTCAGTTCATTACATTGTGTTTATATTGTACTGTGTCAGTTCATTACTCTGTGTTTATATTGTACTGTGTCAGTTCATTACTCTGTGTTTATACTGTACTGTGTCAGTTCATTTCTCTGTGTTTATATTGTACTGTGTCAGTTCATTACATTGTGTTTTTATTGTACTGTGTCAGTTCATTACTATGTGTTTATATTGTATTGTGTCAGTTCATTACATTGTGTTTATATTGTACTGTGTCAGCTCATTACTCTATGTTTTTATTGTACTGTGTCAGTTCATTACATTGTGTTTATATTGTACTGTGTCAGTTCATTACTCTGTGTTTTTATTGTACTGTGTCAGTTCATTACTCTGTGTTTATATTGTACTGTGTCAGTTCATTACTCTGTGTTTATATTGTACTGTGTCAGTTCATTACATTTTGTTAATATTGTACTGTGTCAGTTCATTAATCTGTGTTTATATTGTACTGTGTCAGTTCATTACTCTGTGTTTATATGTACTGTGTCAGTTCATTAATCTCTGTTTATATTGTACTGTGTCAGTTCATTACTCTGTGTTTATATTGTACTGTGTCAGTTCATTACTCTTTGTTTATGTTGTACTGTGTCAGTTCATTACTCTGTATTTATATTGTACTGTGTCAGTTATTTACGCTGCGTTTATATTGTACTGTGTCAGTTCATTAATCTGTGTTTACATTGTACTGTGTCAGTTCATTACCCTGTGTTTATATTGGACTGTGTCAGTTCATTACTCTGTGTTTATATTTTACTGTGTCAGTTCATTACATTGTGTTTATATTGTACTGTGTCAGTTCATTACATTGTGTTTATATTGTACTGTGTCAGTTCATTACTCTGTGTTTATGTTGTACTGTGTCAGTTGATTACTCTGTGTTTTTATTGTACTGTGTCAGTTCATTACTCTGTGTTTATATTGTACACTTTCAGTTCATTACACTGTGCTTATATTGTACTGTGTCAGTTCATTGCTCTGTGTTTTTATTGTACTGTGTCAGTTCATTACTTTGTGTTTTTATTGTACTGTGTCATTTCATTACTCTGTGTTTATATTGTACTGTGTTAGTTCATTACTCTGTGTTTATATTGTACTGTGTCAGTTCATTACTCTGTGTTTACGTTGTACTGTGTCAGTTCATTACTCTGTGTTTTTATTGTACTGTGTCAGTTCATTGCGCTGTGTTTATATTGTACTGTGTCAGTTCATTACATTGTGTTTTTATTGTACTGTGTCAGTTCATTACTCTGTGTTTATGCTGTGTGTCAGTTCATTTATCTTTGTTTATATTGTACTGTGTCAGTTCATTACTCTGTGTTTATATTGTACTGTGTCAGTTCATTACTCTCCATTTACACAGTAGTGTGTCAGTTCATTACTCTGTGTTTATTTTGTACTGTGTCAGTTCTTTGCTCTGTGTTTATATCGCACTGTGTTAGTTCATTACTCTGTGTTTATATTGCACTGTGTCAGTTCATTACTCTGTGTTTATATTGCACTGTGTCAGTTCATTTCACTCTGTGTGTCTGTTGTGCCGTGTCAGTTCATTGCTCTTTGTGCATATTGCAATGTGTTTGTTAATTGATCTATGTTATTACTGCACTGTGTCAGTTCATTACTCTGTCTTAATATTATGCTGTGTCAGTTCATTACTCTACGGTTACGTTGTGTGTCAGTTCATGACTCTGTGTTTATATTGTGCTGTGTCAGTTCATGACTCTGTGTTTATATTGTACTGTCTAAGTTCATTACTCTGTGTTTATAATGTACTGTGTCACTTCATTGCTCTGTGTTTATATTGTACTGTGTCTGTTCATTACTCTGTGTTTATATCGTGCTGTGTCAGTTCATTACATTGTGTGTGTACTGTACGGTGTCACTTCATGACTCTTTGTTCATATTGTACTGTGTCAGTTCATTACTTTGTGTTTATTTTGTACTGTGTCTCTTCACTACTCTGTGCATATATTGTACTGTGTCAGTTTATTACACTGTTTTTATATTGTACTGTGTCAGTTCATTACTCTGTGTTTATATTGTATTGTGTCAGTTCTTTACTCTGTGTTTATATTGTACTGTGTCCATTCATGACTCTGTTTTTGTATTGTACTGTGTCAGTTCATTACTCTGTGTTTTTATTGTACTGTGTCAGTTCATTACTCTGTGTTTTTATTGTACTGTGTCAGTTCATAACTCTGTGTTTATATTGTACTGTGTCAGTTCATTAATCTGTGTTTATATTGTATTGTGTCTCTTCACTACTCTGTGTTTATATTGTACTGTCAGTTTATTACACTGTGTTTATATTGTACTGTGTCAGTTCATTACTCTGTGTTTATATTGTACTGTGTCAGTTCATTACTCTGTGTTTATATTGTACCTTGTCAGTTCATTACTCTGTGTTTTTATTGTACTGTGTCAGTTCATTGCTCTGTGTTTATATTGTACTGTGTCTCTTCACTACTCTGTGTTTATATTGTACTGTCAGTGTATTACTCTGTGTTTTTTATTGTACTGTGTCAGTTCATTACTCTTTGTTTATGTTGTACTGTGTCAGTTCATTACTCTGTGTTTATATTTAACTGTGTCAGTTCATTACATTGTGTTTATATTGTACTGTGTCAGTTCATTACTCTGTGTTTATATTGTACTGTGTCAGTTCATTACCCTGTGTTTATATTGTACTGTGTCAGTTCATTTCTCTGTGTTTATATTGTACTGTGTCAGTTCATTACATTGTGTTTTTATTGTACTGTGTCAGTTCATTACTATGTGTTTATATTGTATTGTGTCAGTTCATTACATTGTGTTTATATTGTACTGTGTCAGCTCATTACTCTATGTTTTTATTGTACTGTGTCAGTTCATTACATTGTGTTTATATTGTACTGTGTCAGTTCATTACTCTGTGTTTTTATTGTACTGTGTCAGTTCATTACTCTGTGTTTATATTGTACTGTGTCAGTTCATTACTCTGTGTTTATATTGTACTGTGTCAGTTCATTACATTTTGTTTATATTGTACGGTGTCAGTTCATTAATCTGTGTTTATATTGTACTGTGTCAGTTCATTACTCTGTGTTTATATGTACTGTGTCAGTTCATTAATCTGTGTTTATATTGTACTGTGTCAGTTCATTACTCTGTGTTTATATTGTACTGTGTCAGTTCATTACTCTTTGTTTATGTTGTACTGTGTCAGTTCATTACTCTGTGTTTATATCGTGCTGTGTCAGTTCATTACATTGTGTGTGTACTGTACTGTGTCACTTCATGACTCTTTGTTCATATTGTACTGTGTCAGTTCATTACTTTGTGTTTATTTTGTACTGTGTCTCTTCACTACTCTGTGTTTATATTGTACTTTGTCAGTTTATTACACTGTGTTTATATTGTACTGTGTCAGTTCATTACTCTGTTTTTATATTGTACTGTGTCAGTTCATTACTCTGTATTTTTATTGTACTGTGTCAGTTCATTACTCTTTGTTTTTATTGTAATGTGTCAGTTCATTACTCTGTGTTTATATTGTACTGTGTCAGTTCATTACATTTTGTTTATATTGTACTGTGTCAGTTCATTAATCTGTGTTTGTATTGTACTGTGTCAGTTCATTACTCTGTGTTTATATGTACTGTGTCAGTTCATTAATCTGTGTTTATATTGTACTGTGTCAGTTCATTACCCTGTGTTTATATTGTCATGCGTCAGTTCATTACTCTGTGTTTATATTGTACTGTGTCAGTTCATTACTCTATGTTTATATTGTACTGTGTCAGTTGATTACTCTGTGTTTTTATTGTACTGTGTCAGTTCATTACTCTGTGTTTATATTGTACACTTTCAGTTCATTACACTGTGCTTATATTGTACTGTGTCAGTTCATTACTCTGTTTTTATTGTACTGTGTCATTTCATTACTCTGTGTTTATATTGTACTGTGTTAGTTCATTACTCTGTGTTTATATTGTACTGTGTCAGTTCATTACTCTTGTTTATATTGTACTGTGTCAGTTCATTAATCTGTGTTTATATTGTACTGTGTCAGTTCATTACTCTGTGTTTATATTGTACTGTGTCAGTTCATTACTCTGTGTTTTTATTGTACTGTGTCAGTTCATTGCTCTGTGTTTATATTGTACTGTGTCACTTCATTACATTCTGTTTTTATTGTACTGTGTCAGTTCATTACTCAGTGTTTATGCTGTGTGTCAGTTCATTTATCTTTGTTTATATTGTACTGTGTCAGTTCATTACTCTGTGTTTATATTGTACTGTGTCAGTTCTTTACTCTCCATTTACACAGTAGTGTGTCAGTTCATTACTCTGTGTTTATATTGTACTGTGTCAGTTCTTTGCTCTGTGTTTATATCGCACTGTGTTAGTTCATTATTCTGCATTTATATTGCACTGTGTCAGTTCATTACTCTGTGTTTATATTGCACTGTGTCAGTTCATTACACTCTGTGTGTCTTTTGTGCCGTGTCAGTTCATTGCTCTTTGTGCATATTGCAATGTGTTTGTTAATTGATCTATGTTATTACTGCACTGTGTCAGTTCATTACTCTGTCTTAATATTATGCTGTGTCAGTTCATTACTCTACGTTTTCGTTGTGTGTCAGTTCATGACTCTGTGTTTATATTGTGCTGTGTCAGTTCATGACTCTGTGTTTATATTGTACTGTGTCAGTTCATTACTCTGTGTTTATATCGTGCTTTGTCAGTTCATTACATTGTGTGTGTACTGTACGGTGTCACTTCATGACTCTTTGTTCATATTGTACTGTGTCAGTTCATTACTTTGTGTTTATTTTGTACTGTGTCTCTTCACTACTCTGTGCATATATTGTACTGTGTCAGTTTATTACACTGTTTTTATATTGTACTGTGTCAGTTCATTACTCTGTGTTTATATTGTACTGTGTCCGTTCATGACTCTGTTTTTATATTGTACTGTGTCACTTCATTACTCTCTGTTTTTATTGTACTGTGTCAGTTCATAACTCTGTGTTTATATTGTACTGTGTCAGTTCATTACTCTGTGTTTATTTTGTATTGTGTCTCTTCAATACTCTGCGTTTATATTGTACTGTCAGTTTATTACACTGTGTTTATATTGTACTGTGTCAGTTCATTACTCTGTGTTTATATTGTACTGTGTCAGTTCATTACTCTGTGTTTATATTGTACTGTGTCTCTTCACTACTCTGTGTTTATATTGTACTGTCAGTGTATTACTCTGTGTTTATATTGTACTGTGTCAGTTCATTACTCTTTGTTTATGTTGTACTGTGTCAGTTCATTACTCTGTATTTATACTGTACTGTGTGAGTTATTTACGCTGCGTTTATATTGTAATGTGTCAGTTCATTAATCTGTGTTTATATTGTACTGTGTCAGTTCATTACCCTGTGTTTATATTGTACTCTATCAGTTCATTACTCTGTGTTTATATTGTATTGTGTCAGTTCATTACATTGTGTTTATATTGTAATGTGTCAGTTCATTACTCTGTGTTTTTATTGTACTGTGTCTGTTCATTACATTGTGTTTATATTGTACTGTGTCAGTTCATTACTCTGTGTTTATATTGTAATGTGTCAGTTCATTACTCTGTGTTTATATTGTACTGTGTCAGTTCATTTCTCTGTGTTTATATTGTACTGTGTCAGTTCATTACATTGTGATTTTATTGTACTGTGTCAGTTCATTACTCTGTGTTTATATTGTACTGTGTCAGTTCATTACATTGTGTTTATATTGTACTGTGTCAGTTCATTACTCTGTGTTTTTATTGTACTGTGTCAGTTCATTACATTGTGTTTATATTGTACTGTGTCAGTTCATTGCTCTGTGTTTTTATTGTACTGTGTCAGTTCATTACTCTGTGTTTATATTGTACTGTGTCAGTTCATTACTCTGTGTTTATATTGTACTGTGTCAGTTCATTACATTTTGTTTATGTTGTACTGTGTCAGTTCATTAATCTGTGTTTATATTGTACTGTGTCAGTTCATTACTCTGTGTTTATATGTACTGTGTCAGTTCATTAATCTGTGTTTATATTGTACTGTGTCAGTTCATTACTTTGTGTTTATATTGTACTGTGTCAGTTCATTACTCTTTGTTTATGTTGTACTGTGTCAGTTCATTACTCTGTATTTATATTGTACTGTGTCAGTTATTTACGCTGCGTTTATAGTGTACTGTGTCAGTTCATTAATCTGTGTTTATATTGTACTGTGTCAGTTCATTACCCTGTGTTTATATTGTACTGTCTCAGTTCATTACTCTGTGTTTATATTTTACTGTGTCAGTTCATTACATTGTGTTTATATTGTACTGTGTCAGTTCATTACATTGTGTTTATATTGTACTGTGTCAGTTCATTACATTGTGTTTATATTGCACTGTGTCAGTTCATTACTCTGTGTTTATATTGCACTGTGTCAGTTCATTACACTCTGTGTGTCTTTTGTGCCGTGTCAGTTCATTGCTCTTTGTGCATATTGCAATGTGTTTGTTAATTGATCTATGTTATTACTGCACTGTGTCAGTTCATTACTCTGTCTTAATATTATGCTGT